>NC_087151.1:2402500-2412500 GCF_035594125.1 Scylla paramamosain | reverse complement strand
AAAAAAAACAGTATCACTTGATCCTATCACTAGTAAATATAATCTTTTACATATCTATTTTTGTACTGCAGCTTGTTGAATAATTCTGCAGTTTAGAAAAAGAAAAAAATAACAATTTTTTCTATCTATCCATGCATATATTTTTTTCTTCTAGAGATCAGAATGTCAGCAAAGAACGACTATAGCAGAGAAAAGGATTACACGAAGCACGGTTCACAACTTCATATAGAAATTCAATGCTAAACGAAAGGAGCACGAAAAAAAAAAAAAAAATACAACGTAAAGACGCGAATGACAACACAGTGGAGAGAACAACAACGAAAACCGGGAGATTGAAATAACACGTGTACATAAAGAAGAAAGCAGAGCGGATACATAAACCTGAGGATGAAGGATGTAACGAAAATAAAAATAAAAAAAAGACGAGTATAACAAGACGATTAACCAGTAATAAAACACAGACAGAGAGGCCCCCCACCAAAAAAAAAAAAAAAAACATAGCAAAATAAAATAAAACAACATTCCAGCTAAACCAAAAACTTGTTATACCGGAAGGAAGAGAGAAGCGTCACTCTCTCACTCGAGGTTATCAAGTTTTATTTCTCGCCTCTTTGCCCTTAATTTCCATGTACTATTACGTGCAGTGTGTCGCCCCGTGCTGCTTTTTATTACTTTTTTTATCCACCGTGATCCTTTCCTGGCGAAACTCAGGTGAGGACAGGCGTGATGTGACTTCCTAGTAGACGAGAAGCACACGTGTACATCCCTCCTCCCCCCGCCCCACACACACACACACACACACACACACACACACACACACACACACACACACACACACACACACACACACACACACACACACACACAAACACATTCCATACACGCATTCAGAACACTTGCACTATGACGGTGAAACATGAAAAGTCACGATATCCTCTCTCTCTCTCTCTCTCTCTCTCTCTCTCTCTCTCTCTCTCTCTCTCTCTCTCTCTCTCTCTCTCTCTCTCTCTGTCATTACCACCTCATCCTCACGTTTCCTTGTCGCTGTGGCGGGACTACTCTCTCACACACACACACACACACACACACACACACACTGACTCATCCCTCATGTTGAAGCATACATCAGCGCACATTAGAATCATACGAGCCATGCAGTGAGTGGATTGTGACAGACGATAATACAGTGACGACTTAGGAGGACAGAGAGAGAGAGAGAGAGAGAGAGAGAGAGAGAGAGAGAGAGAGAGAGAGAGAGAGAGAGAGAGAGAGAGAGAGAGAGAGAGAACGGCAATGACTAACAACTGCAACTGCGGCGGCGACAAAGTACCCACAAAAACACACCAATGACACGATGAGGACACACGATGACTGGATGGATGGAAAATAATGGCAAAATGATCTAAAAAGGCAGACTTACAACCAGCAAAGTGAGCAGGGCAGGAAACGGAAAAGGCCTCTTAATCTGGGGAGAAAGGTGGCATTTGGCTGTATTTGAATGCCATTTGGAGAGGAAACTAACTTCCAATCACAAGAACCTGACGGAGATGATAAAGATATGTAATTTGTCTCTAGTGGAAGGAAGTTGTAAGAGTTATGAATCTAAAGGATCAGTTACCTTTGTGTGTGTGTGTGTGTGTGTGTGTGTGTGTGTGTGTGTGTGAGAGAGAGAGAGAGAGAGAGAGAGAGAGAGAGAGAGAGAGAGAGAGAGAGAGAGAGAGAGAGAGAGAGAGAGAGAGAGAGAGAGAGAGAGAGAGAGAGAGAGAGAGAGAGAGAGAGAGAGAGAGAGAGAGAGAGAGAGAGAGAGAGAGAGAGAGAGAGAGAGAGAGAGAGAAATAGACAGACACATACGAGTATATACGTGCAGACAGACAGACCGGTACAAAGAAATCAGACAGAGATACAGACAGATAGACAAAGACAAACAGACAGACAGAGACCCAGTCAGCCAGACTGCCAGACAAACAAACACATACGCAAACCCAACAACAAAATAAATAAAGAAAAGAAAAAAATACAGACAGTTGGGTTGAGAAATGTAGAGAAATCAGAAAAAAAAAATGGAGACAGGGAGAGACAGACAGAATGAAGGGGACGAGACTAACTCTAGTTCTGAAAATTGAAAGTAATGAAGGACACATTAGCTGCTATCTGCAAGTAACCTTAATTAAGAGTAATGTGTTCTGCGTGAGAAAGTGTTGCAGGCTCCTTCTAGTTCCTCCTCCTCCGCCGCCTCCTACTCCTCCTCCTCCTCCTCCGGGTCCTCCTCCACGGATACACTCAACAGATGCCCCACAATAATTCAGGATGACCATCTGTTTGTCTGTCTGTCTTTATTCCAGCCTATTCCTCCACTAAACTTTTGCACACTTTAGTATCTGATTCGTCCTGGAAAGAAAAGATTAACTGACGGATTGACGGGCTGACTGACTGATTAACTCTCTCTCTCTCTCTCTCTCTCTCTCTCTCTCTCTCTCTCTCTCTCTCTCTCTCTCTCTCTCTCTCTCTCTCTCTCTCTCTTTCTCTCTCAACGCCACTACAATTGAGATTCTTCCTGATGGGTACATAACTCCAACTGGTCATGAAGTGACACGCAGTCAGACACACAAGCAGATACACACACACAAGCAGACACACACACACACACACACACACACACACACACACACACACACACACACACACACACACACACACACACACACACACACACACACACACACACACACACACATTAACACAGTGTACGTACGTTTTAACTCTCGCCACATTCCCTCATCCGGCAGTGTATTGCTGTCTTAGTGTCAACTCCGGTATTATTAATCAAGGATTTATCATAGTTAAAGATCAGCCAGTGTTATCTGTTATATCTTCATTCCTGCACCACCACCTCGCTGATTTCTGTCAATTATAATCATCCGTGTGCTCGGTGGGCGTGGCGTGGAGTCGTGCTTACCCGCGGAACACGCTTAGCCCGGCCACCAATGAACGGTCACTACGTCCCGGCATGCAGACACCACGAATGCCTGCACATGGGAAGGTTCACCACCACCGGGAGAGAAACAGACAGGTAAATAAAAGAAAATAACCTGAAATATGCCAATAAGTTATCAGGGTTTATGTTGTAATGTTCAAAGGTCAACCGGTACTTTAGAAAAATTGCAATAAATAAATACATACACTCATATGTATATATATTTTTTTCTTTCACTGTCAGGTGGTCTTAAGCGATGAGCGATAGGCTGACACATGGCCGCCCTGCCCTCTGTGCGCCCCTCCCGCCACTCCCTCAGCAAGCCCGGTCAGCACTCACCCGACGCGGGGTCACCGTCCTCATGACCCTGATATGAACACACCAATTGATGACAGGAAAAAAGAAAGAAAACATTTCCGTTAATTCGAACGTATCATACTTTCAGAAGGTCGAGCAAGACAGATCCTTTATCAGCCACATGTTTGTTCGGGTGGAAAAATTTCTCCTTAAACACAAAGAGCTGCGGCGATGGAGGCAAAAGGTCAGAGGGAAGACATCAGTCACTCTCAAGTTGCTGGAGCGCCACTTGGGAGACGGACGTGCTCGGCGACGCCAAGCAAAAGTCTGGGATTGATGAGTAGACAGACGGACAGACTGTCGGTGGCTAACTGACAGCGGGATGGGTGGGATAAACAGCCCGGCCCTCTACCAATATAATACATGTCGGAGGAGGGACTGGAGGAGCCGGCAGCTTCTTGTTGTCCTGTCTCTCCGGGGAGGGCGCGCAACACTCGTCCTTACACCTGCACACACACACCCTGTCACTCACTAATTTACTTTAATAATTAGAGTCAATGTACAATCTTCAGACGCCCTTCACTACAACTGACACAAGGGCACACGTCCTCGCAGGGTGCAGGGCGGGGCGAGCGTTGCATGACGAGCAGGGAGCGAGGGCGGCGGGTGGGTACACTCATTCCCTTGTACGCCGCAGTGACAGGCATAAGGCGTGGGGTTCGCAGCTGTATGAGTGACTCCTCGCTATGTATATCCATATGGGAACGAAACATAACGAGAGAGAGAGAGAGAGAGAGAGAGAGAGAGAGAGAGAGAGAGAGAGAGAGAGAGAGAGAGAGAGAGAGAGAGAGAGAGAGAGAGAGAGAGAGAGAGAGAATGGAGTTTGCTCTGGTCATTCTCAAGAGCTTTGTGATTTGTGATGTCAGGACTTGATGCGCATCCGCTGACCCCCTTCCTCCTTCCTCCTGACGGATGCCCACGAGATGGATGACACGAGGAGGAGGAGGAGGAGGAGGAGGACAGAAAGAAGACTAGGGGAGGGGAAAGAGAACGGTGAGCTGGAAGAAAATAGGAGAGAGAGAGAGAGAGAGAGAGAGAGAGAGAGAGAGAGAGAGAGAGAGAGAGAGAGAGAGAGAGAGAGAGAGAGAGAGAGAGAGAGAGAGAGAGAGTGAGAGTGCGTGTGTGTGTTCAGGAATAAGACACAAAGGAAGGAAGAAAGAGAATGTGAAAGAAATGAGTGAGGTATGTGGACGGGAGGAATGAGAAGATAAAATGTATACGTATTAAAGCGGACGAGAGGTGGCTGATGGAAAGGTTAATAAGATAATGAATTGAGAACGAGCGTGGTTCAATACGTGTCAACTGACGTGGGAGTAAAAATAAGCACGTGCAGTCTTGATGGATACCGAGGAACTTATTACCGAGAGAGAGAGAGAGAGAGAGAGAGAGAGAGAGAGAGAGAGAGAGAGAGAGAGAGAGAGAGAGAGACGCAGACAGACACACAGACGGCAACATCACATTCACAAGGCTAAACGAGAGAGAAAAAAAAAATAGTAATAAATTTCAAAACAGAACTTGAATGAATGAATGAAAAAGCGAAGGAATGAAAAAAAAAGAGGAAGAAAGTTATGAATACACACTTACACAGGGACATAACAGAGGAAGGGATGGAAGGAGGAAATAGTGAAAAAAACAAAGCCACCTGAAGGAACACCGTGTGGGATGCTGACTGACTTCCGGGACTGGGTTAAGAACAGCTGACGTTTAAGAGCATCATGTGGTCTCGTGGATTTTCAAGGTTACTGATCCCCTCGCTGCCCTCACGCAGACATCTCCACCACTTCTACCACTATAGCCGTCACCACCCTTGTCATCACCACCACCACCACTACTATTACTACTACTACTGCTACTACATCCGGCATCACCCTAGTCATCACCACCACTACCATTACAAACCGTCACCACCTTGTCATCACCATCACCTATCGGTACCACCTGCATCACCACCTTTAGCATAATCACCACCACGATCACTCTCACTAGTAAAACAACAATGAAAAAAGACAGCAATGAGAGAGAGAGAGAGAGAGAGAGAGAGAGAGAGAGAGAGAGAGAGAGAGAGAGAGAGAGAGAGAGAGAGAGAGAGAGAGAAAACTATACTTCATCCTATTCACCGCATTTTTCACTCTCTCCTCCCTCCCCGCCCCTCCAGCACTATCCTCCTTATTCCCTCTCATAGTCATACCTCACACACTCTTCTCACTCAAGACCCTATCATTCCCACCACTTCTTTTATTCACCACCGCCTCCCTCCCACACTGACCATCCACCCACAAGCTCGCCTCCACCATACAAGCCACGCCGCACATCCTTCTCTTCCCATACAGCTCACGCCCTCCGTCCCCCATAGAGCCCAGGCCGCCCGCCGCCGCCCGTCGCCCCTCGGCTTATCACTATGAAGCACTCTGATGGACGGGCTGTCGGAGATGAAGCCTGTAAATCCGCGCCCACTTGAGTACCATTACGAGCCCGCCCGCAGAGCCTGATAGTGGGCGGGGGTAGGGCAGGGGCAGGGCGGGCAGGCAGCGGGGGGCCTGGAGTGGAGTGGAAGAGACTAAGGAGTGAGGAGGGCAAAGATGAGTGGCGCACGGGAAGGAGAGAAGGAAAGGAAAGGAGACGTGCCATAGACGAGAGGGAGGGGGAGGAGGAGTGAAGGACGAGAGGCAGGAGAAGCCGTAAGGAGGCAGCAGACAGGATGCTGGCGGTGGGAAGGGAAAAAGGAGGTAAAGAGGGGAATAGTGAACATGATATCGAGGAATTTTACTACAGCGATGGAAGAATCTGAAGAATGCCCTGCGAGGAAGAAAAAAGACACACAATTACTCGTCCTGCACGCCCTTGAGCCACTTACTGGTGTCAAGTTCCCAAGGACAAGTGACCATATTTCAAAAGCACGAAAATCAAGTCACGGTATAATGAGTGTCACTTTGTTTCCTTACATACGAGTAAAAGTTGCTCCACTACAGATATCTCGTGAAACACAGAGCTGAACACCCGAGGCAGGGAGGAAGGCTGCGCACCACTCTTTCGCTTGATACCCAAGAGGCAGCCATAACAGGGCCTCCAGCAGTAAACAAGATACCACACGACTTTTCCCTTAAGCATCTGATAACCTCAACGGCCTCCCGACTCTTCCCTCGCCTCTCCTGCAGCAACGTTGGAGTGACGCTCGCCCTCCGCCAGGCACTGCGGCGCGATAGCTAAGTTGAGCACCGAAGTATTGCCAGAGAAGAGCTATAACAGACTGAAAGAGGGATAAACAAAAAGAGATGGAAGACAATAAACGGGAAGGGCCGAGAAGTACTAGAAGAAAGAGAGACTCAGCCAGAGAGAAGCTAAAATGTGCTTAAGGGGAAACTGAGATAGTGCCACATGAAGGCCAGAAGGAGTGCCAGGGAGGAAAGTACCAGATTAACCTTAAGACAATGGGTAGGATAGACCGAAGAGTGCCAGAATGGAGGAGGGGTCAGGCAGCCACACAGAGCCTAAGGAGTGCCTAAGGGGAAACTGAGATAGTGCCAGAATAAGTGCCAGGAAAAGAATTACTGTGTGAGAGTAGTGTTTACTAACTCCATTTTTTGTTCTATTTTTTTCTTATAGATTTCTTTGAATTTATACTTCGAAATGTTTTTGTACATAATAAAAAAAATAGTAAAAAGGATATTCTAATCTCTCTCTCTCTCTCTCTCTCTCTCTCTCTCTCTCTCTCTCTCTCTCTCTCTCTCATATTACTTCACCCTCTTCCTTCCTTCCTTTCTTCTTACATTCTCTCTCTTTTTTTTATTGCATATTCTCCGGTGTGAGTTTTTTCTTCCCCTCTACCCTATCAAACACATATGTATTTCCCTTCAACAACAACCCATCGCCACAAACTTCCCCACACTCTAATCTGGCTTTTCAATTTCTTTCCCGCGCGACAAACACCTTAGCGTCCCCTACAGTAATTATCACTCGGCACTCTCAGCACACTCGCCCCGCCGCTAACACTCCCTTTCACCCTAATTTAGCTCTGACCAATTTCGGGGCACCAATCTATACTATGTCATGCCACCCTCATTCCCTGCTCATTACCCAACCTGCTGCTGCGTCTTGGTTGCTGGCACAGTATTCGCATCTCAAGATGACCCTAACCTTACTTTACCTTACTTGCTATACCTTGCATCTCTCTCTCTCTCTCTCTCTCTCTCTCTCTCTCTCTCTCTCTCTCTCTCTCTCTCTCTGGATCATAAATTTATAAATCAACGTTTCAGGATCTTTATTTTTTTATGTGTGTGTGTGTGTGTGTGTGTGTGTGTGTGTGTGTGTGTGTGTGTGTGTGTGTGTGTGTGTGTGTGTGTGTGTGTGTGTGTGTGTGTGTGTGTGTGTGTGTGTTTAAGTTTCTACATGTGGCTAATAAAATAATGAATATAAGAGAGAAATCTCATATCAAATCTCTTTCTCTCTCTGTCTCTCTCTCTCTCTCTCTCTCTCTCTCTCTCTCTCTCTCTCTCTCTCTCTCTCTCTCTTCAACTCATCACCCTTTCACGTGCCTGGTCCTCCTTTCCACACTATCCTGGCATATCATTAACGCTATTGCCTCCTCTTCATCCTTCTCTCCTCCCGCCGCCGCTGCTGCTGCCACCGCCACATTCTCCCTCCTCTCACACTCGCCTAATCCCTCCCTTGCACTACCTGGTCACCTCGCTCCTCCGCCTCCCTCTCCTGTTTCTCCCACTCCAACACCCCCTTCCCCTCACTCCTCTCCGCCTGCCTCCCTTTCACCGTACAAGCTCCTCACAGCCGCAGGAGCACACAGCCCCACATTAAGCATGACACTTGGAGTTGTCTTGCCGTCCACAATATGCAGCAGTATAATGGACCCTAATTGGAAGGTGATGATGACGGTGATGATGATGCAGGCCCTGGGGTAAGCAGTGGCATTACGGCCTCATTATATAATGTCACTGATCATTTGCCGTGATGGTAAAGAGACGCAAATTTTACCCGTTGATGAATGTCCAAGATTACGTTTGATTTACGGCGGAAGCATCACACGTAAGCCCATTTGTTTTGATATGAGTTATTTCTATTTCAAGTTGTCGTCCCTTTTTTTTTATGGAGTGCGTTGTTCGGCGGCGCTCGTGGGAAGGAAAGTGGACGGGGGTGTGAGTTGAGGGTGTGGGTGGAAGACAGTGGCGCCTCACGGTCGGGTGGCGGGCGGTGTTAGTGGTGATGGTGGTGGAGGCGGTGCTCACAGACAAGAGGGAAGTGGTGGTGCTGCCGTGTCATCGTCGTCCCGCGGTAGTTGTCCTCCCCGGTGGTTCTTTGAGTGGTGACAGGGCGGTGGTGGTGGTGGTTACGCGTGGGTTAAGTGCGGTGTTGGTTCAGTGCTGTGCGTGGCTGTGATGATGCGACGAGGGCGAGGCTGGGGACAATGGGGAGGATGGTTTGTTTCATAAGAACATAAGAACATAAGAAATAAGGGAAGCTGCAAGAAGCGACCAGGCTTACACGTGGCAGTCCCTGTTTCAGCGGCTTCATCATCATCATTATCATTATCATCATTATCTTCCTCTTTTCATTATTCTTCTTCTTCCTCCTCCCTCTCCTCTTCCTGCTACAAGACCATCACTCTCACCAGAACCATCATCATCATCATTATCATTACCGTTACCATCATCATCTTCATCCTCATCATCATCACCATCAACTGCGATAACGATAGAACAACCTTTAACACCACCACCACCATCACCACCACCACCATTACTACCATGACCACTACCACGTTACTTCATCAGGTAAAAGAACCTCTCTCACGTAAATGGAAGCGTGTTCTCATCACCACTACCACTACCACCACCACCACCGCCACCACTACCACCACCACCGCCACCACCACCACGACCACTTCCACGCCTCGTCATGATCACCACTTGAGAACACTATGAGAGCAAGGACATCGATATAAAAACGCAGTGAGTAAGTAACATCTTTAGCGTAATAATATACCCTTGACGACACGACCACCACCACCACCACCACCACCACCACCACCACCACTGTCACTGCCGCTAACACGAACGGAAAGAAGAGGAGGAGGGGAAGAGGAAGCAGAGGAAGAGGAAGAAAAGGAAGAGGAAGAGGTAGAGAAAGAGGAAGAAGAAAAGGAATAATAATAATAATGATAATAATAATAATAATAATAATAATAATAATAATAATAATAATAATAATAATAATAATAACATGACGATGATGATGATGAAGATGATGATGAATGTGAAAGTGATAAACAACAACAACTACAACAACAACAACTACCACCACCACAACAACAACATAAAATAAATGAACACCATCACCGTACCATTCACCACCACCACCACCACCACCACCACCACCACCACCACCACCACACACCTAGCCCCTACAGAACGCACGGTCCACCTCTGCAGCAGCGCAAACAAACAGCCATCCAGCCTCCCGTTTGACTATTTGTTGGTGTCCTGCAAGGGAGACCCGGCGGGCGTCACGCGGGGTAATGATGGTGGACAGTGGCACTCCTCCTAACATGCAAATTACACAAGATGATGGAGTCGGGAGCTTGGCGCAGACACGGCTTGACAGATTTGTGTTGGGCTCTGATGCGAGTAACACTGTGTTCCCAGGAGGAGGAGGACGAGA
>NC_087151.1:2340000-2400000 GCF_035594125.1 Scylla paramamosain | reverse complement strand
ACTGTCCATCTAACAGTCCCTGCTCTTACCTCAAAATAAACATTGGCAGTTTGTCCTTCTCTTGTCGCTTCAGAACATACAAACGGTAAATAACGCATGCTCACTGTTCTATATATAACTGTGATCCAAATGTCTTTACAAAAACTTGTCTTTATGAATGAATCTTATATCCCATGTTCCGCCTATCACGTGATCTTTGTCTGGAAACGTAACCTGCTTTTGTGTTGGTCTGGACATGCCGTTAAACTCCAATGTTTATATAGAACTTATATTAATATTGTTCTTTTCTCCTTATAATTAAGTGTTTTATATACACAAGGCTTACTTCAATATTACAAGAGAGAGAGAGAGAGAGAGAGAGAGAGAGAGAGAGAGAGAGAGAGAGAGAGAGAGAGAGAGAGAGAGAGAGAGAGAGAGAGAGAGAGAGAGAGAGAGAGAGAGAGAGAGAATGACTTCACTGTCAATCTCACAGACGTTAGTGGTTAATTTATGCCAAATACCCCAAGCAAGTGCTGCAGTAGTTAGAATGGAAGGAGTCACGTGTTGAGTCATTACCACATTGAACTTGTTTTTCAGGTTGTTTGGTCTCGAATGCTGGTTTATAGGACCTAATGACTCTAAACCACTGTAAAGACTAAAAAAAAAAAAGACCGAAGAGCGCTTTAACGGAAATGTAACACAATCAAATGCAAACGACGTCATTTCGTGAAGATGACATGAAAAGTCTGAATAAATTACATCATTAAATTACTACTTATTTACGTTACTTGTATCGTCAAAAGCAATTACAAGATGATAAAAAAAGAGCCTCTTTTTTTATTTTTTCTTGTGCGTGAAAATGTGAGATTTGCAAAATTATGCTCACTGTAGACGTGTGTGTGTGTGTGTGTGTGTGTAGTGTAAGTGAGAGTATGTGTGTAGCGTGTGTATGAGAGTTTGCGTACTTTTGTGTGTGTGTGTAGTGTAGTGTGTGTGTGTGTGTGTGTGTAGTGTGTGTGTGTGTGTGTGTGTGTGTGTGTGTGTGTGTGTGTGTGTGTGTGTGTGTGTGTGTGTGTGTGTGTGTGTGTGTGTGTGTTTCATGTGAGCATATGTACACGCGTGACAAAAACACGGACATCAGTGTTCCTCGCGAGATACACTCCCAAGTTTTATTACCAAAGGGATCTGCAAAAAACACGCCTTTATCAAACTACTTAGAACAATCGTCTGACTGAGGCCTTGCATGAGCTGCCTGCCGGGGACGCGGAATTACATGTGAGCTGACAGTCATGAAATGTCGCGCATGTATATAAAAAAAAAAAGTGTATTCACAGCCCTCGTTTGCAAGTGGTCCGTTCATGGCGGCGTCCTTCACCTTAGGGAGATGGATGGTTGTCGCTACCCCGCACCTGGCCACGGGGTGAACAGTGGGGTGCATGGGAGAGAGAGAGAGAGAGAGAGAGAGAGAGAGAGAGGAGAGAGAGAGGAGAGGAGAGAGAGAGAGAGAGAGAGAGAGAGAGAGAGAGAGAGAGAGAGGAGAGAGAGAGAGAGAGAGAGAGAGGAGAGAGAGAGAGAGAGAGAGAGAGAGAGAGAGAGAGAGAGAGAGAGAGAGAGAGAGAATGAAATGAATGAATGAATGAATGAATGAATGAATGAATGTGTGTACATCCTCTACATATAAATGAATGTATGTCTGCATTTGTCAGTGTATTCGTCCATCTATGAAGAAATAAATGAAAGTGTGCAAAGAAACATAGATCACTGATGATGAAACTAGCTTGAAAATACATACTAAGTACTTAACAGACGCATACTTAAAGAAAATATTACATTACAGAAACATACACAAGTGGAGGAGGCATCTTGATACAAAACAAGACACAGACGAACACTTCACGCATCGCTGAGCTGGTAAGATGATGCTACTCTGTTTTGGTGAGCCAGATGTACTGCTACACACACACACACACACACACACACACACACACACACACTTGTCACCTGTGAGGGACGCTAGTGGCTGATATATAGATAAACACGTGTACATATACGGCTAGGTGGACAAGCATGTGTGTGTGTTCGAGCGGCCCTGCGTCACCAGAGGGGCAGGGTGGTGGGGTGGCATGACGTGGAGCTCACTACTGGATTTCAAAGGACGAACGGTCAGCTTGAGTGGAGCTTGGAAGTGGAGCCACATGTCTAGTCCTTAGAAACATACAGAAAAAAAAAAAATAGCATAAGAAAACAAAGGAAGTCGTAAGAGGCTAATAGACCAATACGTGGCAGCTCCTGTATAAAACATAGCTACCTACATACACCTGTCATCTGTTAATCGATTTACTCCCATCCGTAAATTTATCTAATGGTTCGGTGCAGCTTAATAACTTTCTTGTTCATATCGTTGCTTCGAGTCACGAGAAACACAATGAGCGAACACTTCCAGGCCGTGAGGGAAGGGTTAGGTCTTCTATGCACACACTTGACAATATTCGACAACTGAACTGACAAATAACCCTTCCCATTTTTTCTTTCCTTTTTTTTTTTTTTTTTTTTTTTTCTGAGAGCGCATTTAAATGTCCTCTTATTCTTGGCCTTTTGTAGAGTTTAGCCAGGTTTCACTTACATGCATGAAGAAAAAAAAAAAAAACAGTAAGAAATAAAAATAAAGATGAAGGTAAAAAAATATATCCACCTACACTGACGCCAACCTTCACTGCTCCATGTTATCATTCACTGCTGCAAGAAACCACTAACCACACCTGCTGGCCATTCATATTCACACTCTGCACTCACCTCACTGCCGCAGCGTCTCTCCTCCTGCTGTCTGAAAGGAATAGAAGAAAAAAAAAATCACTAGTAATATAACAATAAATTCAGTGTGGTTCTCTTTCATAGTGTTTAATTCTCTCTCTCTCTCTCTCTCTCTCTCTCTCTCTCTCTCTCTCTCTCTCTCTCTCTCTCTCTCTCTCTCTCTCTCTCTCTCTCTCTCTCTCTCTCTGTGTGTGTGTGTGTGTGTGTGTGTGTGTGTGTGTGTGTGTGTGTGTGTGTGTGTGTGTGTGTGTGTGTGTGTGTGTGTGTGTGTGTGTGTCAGGTAGTTGTATTAACCAATTAAGGCACAACACGAGCGCATACACACATACACACACACACACACACACACACACACACACACACACAGGAACACAAACACAGGGCAAACAAACAAAACACACAAACCTATTCACACACGCACAGGCAGACAGAAAAAAAGGGCAAATAAATTAACACAGGTGCAGTGAGCAGGTGGGGGGCATGGCAGGTGCGGTAGGCCGAGGGTGGAGCGAGGTGGAGTCAGGTGGAGTGAGTGAGGGTGATGGGCTCCTTTCTCCTCGTTGTCTGTCCTCTCCCGTGTCCACTTGTATACATGTGGGACAACTCCTCTGTCTCTCTATCTGACGGGGCATCATATTCTTCGCGAGTTGCCCTGTCCGTCTCCCTGTTAACTGATGGACTGTCCCACTCCTCACCAGACAGGCGCCGCCGCTTCTGTCTCACTCCGCTGATCACACCTTCCCCATGTCGTCGTCGTCACTGCCTGATGGTCGTTTAGCTGCTCCTGAGGTCGTCCTATCGATTTCCTCTTCCAAATGCTACTCTTTTGTTTTGTTTTGTTTTGTTTTGTTTTGTTTTGTTCTTGTCTCTTTCCCTTTCCCGTCCAGTTTTCTGGCGGTCGCCTTACGGAAACTATTTCTACGTTCGTACAACTAAGGAGAAGGAAACTCACGATAAGCGCCACAGGGAGAGTTTGCGAAGCGTGAAAAGTCTTCTGTGAGTTATGCTGGCGTTGCAAACTGTAAAAAAAAAAAAAAAAAAGAAAAAAGAAAAAAAAAAGAAAAAAAAATAGACTTTCTTAAATTTACGGGCGAGAGTTAATTGATGGCGAGGTGTGGAGGGACCATTGGTAATCACTTTACAGTCAGGGAGTTTCACCCGCTGCTAATATGGAGACGCCGGGAATAAGATACATTTCCAGGGCCCGGCACTAAATCAGGGCTGGCTGATCAGATCTACACTTAAAACCGCCATTGATCAAAATCCTCCAAAACACGCCATTCCTGCAGGGAGAGAGCTTTCCTTTCTCTCTCTCTCTCTCTCTCTCTCTCTCTCTCTCTCTCTCTCTCTCTCTCTCTCTCTCTCTCTCTCTCTCTCTCTCTTTTTCTGTTTTCCTTCACTTTTCTCTTCCTGGAGGACTCATGTCGTGATCCACCGCGTGAACCACTGAAAATGTGTCGAGGTTCTGGGAGGAAAGTGTCTGATTGGTGATTTAAGTATAGGCTGTGGCAAGCCGGAGAAAATGTCCGATAGTTTGCAACGCTGTTTACTTTGCTCCAGCGGTCTGCGGAGCCCCACCCAGGCAGCCCCGCACTCCCAGGCAGCCCCGTACACCCAGGAAGTCCCCGCACACACCTGTTCACTCTGCGGCCATTCTGTTTGGCACACACCACAGCAAAGCACGGATATGATTATACAACTACGCAAACATACAAAAAACCGCACAAAAAGTAAGCAATAAAACAACGCCTAATTATGAGGACGATCAGAGTAAAAAAATGTATTTCCAATGGTCAGGATCTAGACAAGGAAGAGTAACTTTATATTTTCCTCAGATTCTTCCTCAAAGACAACCTAATGGAGAGTGAATAAAAGGCAATGGAGACAAGCACAATAAGTCTAGCATTAAGCACAGTCATGGAGTAAGAAAAAAAAAAAAAAACTTTATAAAGGTTATATGTATCTCTATATAAAAAATATCGCCATAACTCTGTGTGTTAAACAACCACAAAAAGACTATGCATTTATAAGTCCATTTGCAGGCGGTCACTCACGCGCCGCTGCTCTCAAGCCACCAGCGGCACGGAGAGGATACATCCGCCGCCTGTTCATGCTGTTCGACCTGCGCACTAACGTTTAAAAAAAAAGGGAATTCGCAGGCCGCTGGTTCCTTATGGCTGCCACGGCGTCACGCGTCCAACGAGGCCCGGAGGGAAGGCATCAGTCAGCCACCCTCAGCCTCAGGAAGACTGGCTGGCAGCGACCTGGCCGTCAAGTGTTGAAAAGTCATGCTGACCCCATAGCTCTCGCGCCGGAGTTATTGGGAGACACACAAAAAGAGACTTTATGTGGTCGTTAACATGCAGGACCTTACGAGTAATGACCCGCCGCGGCCAAGCAGAACGGACCACGCCGCCGTCGTCACTCGAGCAGCCACCGAGATCGAGCAAGCTTTCTCCATCAAGGAATCAGTTGGCGAGTTTTTGCCGAGCACTCACCCGCACGCTTATTAGAGTGCAGCTGCCAGCATTAAGGCCACAGACGTAAGCTCAGCCGACCATCACAACTGGGCTGGCACGATGGTTATTTTAGACTCACTGACAAGACACTCAAAGAAAGACTCCAGACAAGATAGTCCTGCCAAGTGAGCCTCTCTCTCCTCAAGGAAAGACAATTCTGGAAATATTCCATATAATTATGAGGCGCTTAACGCTTCCATAAACTATCCAGGACTCGACCCCTTCAAGGCTGTGCGTGATAGGTCGAGAGAGGAGTATCAAATATATATATATACAAGCAGCCCACATAGACTTCTTGCTCGCCCACACTCGATATAGCTTTAAAATATATCTGGGGTGTGTACAAATAGAATAAAATGATGGTTAGTACAAAATTTACTCATTCTTCTCTCGGGAAAAACAAAAGTAATAATAATAGACGGGCAAGGAAGACAGACTACTCGCGGAACATCGTAAAAGGTCAGCAAAAATACTGTTACCGAGAATAAAATTTATGACCCGCTCACTCTCCGCCGGGCCGCGATCTGCATGTACACAATAACTTAATAAATAAAGTCAACAAAACGCGAATAATAATAAATAGGGACACCAGGAAAATAAAAACAAAATAAAGCTTCGTCTTTCTGACACGAGGGTTGCCGTAAAGTGTAGGATTTCTCTCGGACAAAATGTAACGAAGCGTAAGGAAACTTTGGGTCATCGGTCCACCTGGCCTGCCGCCTCGCCCGCCTCCCCCAGGTGCTGCCTCGTGGGATGAGTGGGTGTTGAGGGTCGAGACGAAGACACACTTGAAAATATGTTTGTTTTCTTCGTTCCCCCCCCACCCCCTCTCTCTCTCTCTCTCTCTCTCTCTCTCTCTCTCTCTCTCTCTCTCTCTCTCTCTCTCTCTCTCTCTCTTGCTCGCTCTCCAATTATCCCTACCTTTACGCACGCAATCCATTGGTGTGTTTTACGTGCCACACGTGTGCCCGGCCCTGAGGTGTTCCCGACCGTCTCTCAGCTGCCGGAGAAACAAAGCGGTTAACCACCCGGACTATCAATTGAACGGATTACACGTTCAAGTGATTTTCAATAATTCCGCTTCAGCCATTACACAGATTCATCCAGTCACCTCCATCCCGAGATAATCTACAGACCTAACCACTGGAAGAAGAAGAAAAAATAGAAAGAATATATTCAACGTTCCAAGTTTTTTGTTCCCTTTATATCCCAAGGTGGCCTTCCCAGCGCCTCAAGTAGAGTAGGAGTGTAATAAAACACTCAAGTGTTTTCCTCACTCGCGATCCATGGCGGTCGTCGAGCCTTCCTTGGCGGTGAGACTGGAGCAAGATGTAGTGCACCAGACTACTACTGTGGACCACCATGACTATAATGATGAAGCAGTGATATAAGTAAGTCAGCAAGTGCCTGCAAGAGGGAAGCAACCTTGTGGAGGAGCCGCCAGGCGGCGCCTTTACAAGGCTTGACGAGCGGTCGTCCTTTTCTCTCGCTCCTTTTGGGGTGACTGGGGGAGACACAACGTGAGGGACTGACAGGTCGAGAGATAGACTGGATAATATTATAATCGCTAAGGAAATGAAGACCTTGACGCCTCCACAACCGCACGGTGACTCCTTCCCTCTAAATCCTGCTCCTCCTCCTCCCACTTGGCTGGCATTGCAAGGCTAACCCGGCAGTGCCACGCTCCATGTGTTATGAGGTGTGAGAAAATTTGCTTTGTGATGAACCAGCTCAGAGAGAGAGAGAGAGAGAGAGAGAGAGAGAGAGAGAGAGAGAGAGAGAGAGAGAGAGAGAGAGAGAAGCGAGTCGTCGGTGAACGGGGTCTGGCATGAACCTCAATGACAGCAGAGGTGAGAGTTCGGGATGGAAATTTTCACCTCACTCGTCACTGCCTCCTGAGTAAGCCGCGTGAAGCTCCTCCCTCGACAAGGTAATGGGCGAGATGGATGGCGCGGGGCGGGGCGGGGTGGGGTGGGGCACGCCAGGAAGGTGGGAGTTGTGGGAGTGAGCGAGGGGAGGGAAGGCAACGGCGTAGTGTTGGGGCTGCGAGGCACACAACAGCAGGAAGGAGAAACAGAGAGAGAGAGGGAGAGAGGGAGGGTTGGTGAGAGGGAAGAAGGGTGGTGACAGGGAGAGGAGTCTGAATGGAGGGGCCCTGGTTACTGTACCTGTAGGTCGTCCGGTAAGCCTGTATCTCCTGTATATCGTAAGGCGTTATTGAGGGAGCTATTGTGTTATGTTCCTCCCACCACCACCACCACCACCACCACCACCACCAATTGACTCCACCGTCAAGTTCACTTTGTTTATGTTTCATTATTATTATGATTACTATTTTTTTTTCTCTCTCTCTGAATGTATTTACTGATCGACTTATTGATATTTGTCCAGTGACTTACTTCATCATCAACCATTCCTAGCGATTAGTGTTTGTTGGTGCCGCTGTTGTTGTTGTTGTTGTTGTTGTTGTTGTTGTTGATGTTGTTGCTGTTGTTGATGGTGGTGGTCACTGAGGTAGTGGTGCTGGTATTCGTGATTGTGGTGAGATGATAATGATGGTGAGCATGGATATGGTGATACTGATGATGATAATTAAAGTGAATAATATGATGAACATGATGGTAATGATGATGGAGATGGTGGGGATGATAATAGCAGCGAGATTAACAATGGTGGTGGTGGTGGTGGTAGTGACGATAAACACAGAGAAGGTCATCCAAAGCCACAATCTAAACAAAACCTGCACACAAGAAAAAAATAAGACAGATGGTCACTAATACATTATAAGACGTACAAAAACTTAAATGATACAAATGACTTAATGGAAACAAATACAACAATGATATTAATTTACTCTTTTTTTTTCTTTTAGTCCAGCCCAGCCCAGCCCAGCCCAGCCCAGCCCAGCCCAGCCCAGCCCAGCCCATTTATAAAAGTCCAGTCCATCTTATCCTTACACAGCCCATCCCAGTTCCAGCGTCTTCCAAACTAATCTATTCGTTGACCAGCTAATTCAATCCTATTCCATTCCAGTCCCTTTTATCTTATCACAGTCAGTTCTATCTAAGTTGAGATCATTCCATTCTATCCTATCTCATTTTATCTCATTCCATGCGAGCTCAGGACAACAGATCCTATCCTATCCCATCTTATCTCATCCAGTTCGAGCTTAGGTTAGCCCACCTCATCCTATCCCACCTTATCTCAACCCATTCCAGGTCAGGTAAACCCATCCTATCCTTTCCTTTCTTATCTCAGCCCACTTCAGCTCAGGTCAGCCCATCCTATCGCATACCATCTTATCTCATCCCCAGGCTACCCCAGCAAGAGCCGGACGTGGAGGAAGGCCACTGGGCACATCCTCTAATTACAGAGGAGCACATCGTATTTAACTAGAGGCAATTAGAGCACTTCCAATGCGCCAACTCCCGCTGCCAACTTTAGAGATACAACGGATAGTCTCAGTGATCAGCCCATGATAGCCGAGTTAGCACTCCATAATTACCGCAGCTAATAAGTAATGATGAAAATACTGGAACACTCGCCCCCTTAAGATGACTGTAAATTCTTCGTTATTGGTGAGCCAAGGCATTAAGGTCCGAACAAAAGGTCGTTACCGGATCATTAAGGTGTAGCATGCACGTCCGCCCGCCCGCCCGTCCCCACCCGTCCCATCCAGTCCCGTCCCCATGCACTCCAATCTCCTCGTCCCCGCCATCCCCCTCCTTCCATTCATCTGGGTTATAGTGTAGCACGTCTAAGCTTAACGGCAACCAAAAGTTTCAATTTCCCCTTTGAATTTGAGTTTCCGTGCATTCTGACGTAACCTGGACGTCAAAACAAGAAGAATGGACAGGGGCCAGACACAGGTGTGGCTTTGGCTTTGGGAGGTAGACTGGAGCGACGGTAGGACGCATGGTGGGGTAAGGAGTGCAGGGCTGAAGGCTGGGAGGGGTGAAGGAGGGGATGAGAGGGGAAAACCTGAAGAGGAAGAGGAAGTGGGTATGAACTGAGAGGCAGGTAGGTCAGGCGACGAACTAACAAGGGGGAAAGGGGGTGGTTGAGGAGAGGGAATGTTGGGTTAGTGAGGAAAGTAACTGATGGGAACGGACGCTTCATGTATACGCTGGTTTCCTATCCTGCGTCTGGAGTAATCAGTATTCCATGTCCCCCGCTGACTCTGTATAAGGCCACAGCGTCTCAGCCAAGATGCATTATATAGTACCAAAGTTTTCAATTATCTGAGCTATGCAAGGCTGCAATTGAGATGGCGGAAACTACACCATTATTCCATCTGCGGTGGCACGTATTTGTAGTTCAAGAAAGTGAGGTGACAAAAATAAGTAGTAAATTAAAATAAGTACATGACGCAGTTTCTTATTATCAGGTGTCAATCATTTCCAGTGGTGGCAATTCCAAGACTCTGATAAGCAGCTTTGCGCTTTACAATTAACTCAATTATGTGGTGACTCATGTTTGCTGACTCTGTAACAACGTGGCCACAAAGACTGCGTTGTTTTCAGGTCAGCACGCATTTCATTAGGGAGATAAATATAAGGAGGCAATAAGTTGTCCAACACTACAGATGCCACGTTCCCCACGCGACCCTCACACAACGACGTGGTGGAATTTAGGGCAACGCGTTACTATTCTGTGTTCGTTGGAGAAAAGATATCCAGGAATGAACGAAGTTTTTTTTTTTTTTTTTTTTTTTTTGGAGAAATTTAATTACTACTATAAAGTCATGGTATAAATGAACATCACAAGAATCACAGGTGTCACTTCCCTAACGATGAGTGTCCTGGAGATTAAGTAAGTAAGGACTCCCAAAGGATTGGCATCATACATGTATAACCACACGCCTTAAAAGGCATTACTCGTGTTAAGTGTGTACCAGTCACACCTCACCCGCTGCAAACACTTCAAGGCATCCTGCTCTGCTTGACCCCAGGTGGCCCTTGAGCTCCTGACAGACAGATCCCCTCGAGACCTAGCCAGACTCTCGACACCCAACACCCTGGCGCGGGCGGCTGCCTGCACGCCCCGTGAGCACACCCGCGGCCAGGGGTGTTAAGGGCCTTTTGTGCTTGGGATTATACCAGTTTCTGGCTCCGCGATGTCGTATCAGACCGGCGCAAAAACCCGTAATGGCACATTGTGCACCAAGTCCTCTTTTTATGGGTTTGTAAAGTTTCACCACAGACACACGGCGGGAAAGAAAAGACAAGAAAAATATGGACGAGCATGACTACGTATTCTGGAAAGGAGGGCGGAAGTGATGATAATGTAAGCGTGAAAAAATAAAAGCAGGAAAGTTTTGTAAAATATATTAAGGGATAAAGACAGGCTATGGAAAAGAGGCGAAATTTGTCGCCATTACCTTTTTTTTTTTTTTTTTTTGTAGCGCGCTAGTGTTACGATGCGCAGAGGAGCAACAGCTCACTCCTGCGGCAGCAGCAGTGACACACACACACACATGCACACACACACACACACACACACACACACACACACACACACACACACACACACACACACACACACACACACACACACACTACTGCAGGTGTAATGCTGCCACTCAAAGAATTAAGGTTAACGATATAAACACACGATGTGAACCTGCAGGGAAACAAAAACTTGCTGCTCTGAAACAGACTTCTGTTGCACATGAGAGAGTCTGGTGGAGGAAATTCCTAAATGACCATTTCAGCGGCATTCCCCAAGGTGTAATGAATGGCTGAGGTGGTGACGGCCCGCCGCCCCCCACGTCGCACACTGCCACACTGCCTCGCCCCCCACCACGCCGCCCCGCCGCCCACCGGGTCTCGGGGGCACGACGCGCCACACAAAAGGTTTTCCCTTCACAACGCCGCCTCTGTTCCGCCTTTCAATAATTTATCAACACCAATAACAATAACAATATCGTTACCTAATTTACTCTCTATTATTATTGGCCATACTAATTATATAATTACTTTCTGATGCTAATTATATCACAGGGATTAAGAGTGCCATCAAGAGAAGTAACAACCCTAGAAATGATGTTATTAGGCTAATGAATGTTATTAGAAATAATAAAACCTGAATGATATTTTCAATAGTCATTTGAACTTGGAGAAAAAATGCATACAGATAACTTGAACTGGACACCAAGAACAGCAGACCCAACTGAAAAAGTAATAATACATACACACTTCCTGGAAAATTCAAGTAAACGGAATGTCTTACTGACTCAGTCAAGCATGGTAGCGATAATGACCAAGCCTGTACACTGGACACACACGGAACCATGCAGTATATATATATATATATATATATATATATATATATATATATATATATATATATATATATATATATATATATATATATATATATATATATATATATATATATATATATATATATATATATATATATATATATATATATATATATATATATATATATATATATATATATATATATATATATACTCGTATATATATATATATATATAATTACATCACAACGACAGAGGAGGCGTGTGTCCTCCATAGCATCTCAGGGGAGTCGCCGAGACATCTTCCTGACCGGGGGGTCGTCGGTACAGCCTCGCAGCAGCAGCAGCAGCAGCAGCAGCGGGAGAGTCTGGGAGGCGGGTCTAGGAACAATTACTGAGAGTGGCGCCGCTAAGCACCGCGACCCTCGTTGCTCTCCTGCTCAGACCACTGACGGCCAGCACCACTAGGCTCCCTCACGCCACCGTGCCGCTGATATGAAGTGTACACGGGAGTCGTGCTAACATGGTGACACTTGGCAAGTCGTACTTAAGTCACTCTTGCTTGATTAGATCTCCAGCCGTTTAAACTTGAGTGCAAACAACAATAGTGAATAGCCAAATAGAAATCAGCCACGATAAACATAGAAAAAAAAAAACTTTCGCATTTAATAATAATTCTGTTTCCAAAACACAGGCATGACATAATCGCTGAAAAGAAAACTCAGCCAGTCCTCTCATTCTGCATCACCGTACATCAAGGCATTAAATACAGTGAAAAAAAACAAACTCGTCATAAATTTGCTTTACGTTGTTATTTACTCAACAATGAACCCAGTAGCTTTTCTCTTTGTGATGTGGCAGTGGTAATGGTGGTAGTGATGATGATGGTAATGGTAATGGTGGTGGTAGCGGTAGTGGCGGCAGCACAATGGCAGGAACTCTTGTATCTATAAAATGATGATGGCAGAGGAGCCGCGTGTGGTGGTGCGGCGGTGGTGTAATTGTGTTGATGGTAGTGATGGCATGCAAAGACAACATAAATAGTGTTGAAAGACATCTTAGTTGTAACAGTGGTGGTGGTGAAAGTGGTATTGAACTGCTGTTACTGTGGCTGCCAGCGATGGTGGTGGTAGCGGTGGGTAAGGAGGTCATAGAAGCAAGCGTGGCAGCAGAAGGAAGAGATGGGAACGAGGAGCGGCCTAGCAGTGGTCAGGTCACTCCCGGAGTAATGCAGCGCGTGACAGACAGAGGCAGGCGGCAGGACGCGGCCACAAGGCGACTGTGGCAATTGTCTCCGCTTACAAGATTACTGCAGCTTGGAAAGGCGTTACCTTCCCCTTGAGCAACACACACACACACACACACACACACACACACACACACACACACACACACACACACACACACACACACACACACACACACGTACACACAGTCCTTCAATAGATAGGTCACTTAGGCCGCCCTTATCTCCCTAAGTAGACCGACACACATAAAAAAAGTTTTACATCGACACTTTCTCCAACATGACATAGAATCAAGTCATGTCCGTCATAATCTTTCGAGACATCGCAAAAAAAAAGGGAGAAAAAAAAACAATAAACTCATTGAACACACACACACACACACACACACACACACACACACACACACACACACACACACACACACACACACACACACACGCAAACACAAACACGTGAATGCATTATTTTAAAACCTGCACCACCACAATGAAAGGAATTCCTCTCAGCGGACATCTGGCTCCTGCAGGAATCTAGATCGAGTATAGATTATGGATTATTGAAGTCAGTGGTATCAAAGGTAGCGATAAATCCCCTGGGCCAGACGTCTTTATAGCGATCATACGTACGTGTCAGTTCAACACGTCGGTTCGTCCACTGACTGATCAGCTCCTCGTAACCGTATTGATTCGCCTCAATGGGAATATTGTTTTTGTATACTGTCCTCCAGGCACTGTGTTTGTGTGATGGGGTGTGAAGTGCCTGTGTGTGTGTGAGTGTGTGTGTGTGTGTGTGTGTGTGTGTGTGTGTGTGTGTGTGTGTGTGTGTGTGTGTGTGTGTGTGTGTGTGTGTGTGTGTGTGTGTGTGTGTGTGTGTACTGGATGACATCAGGACGTGTTGGGAGTCGCATGTCAGACACGCTTCATCAATTCGTTTCACTTCATTACATCACTCATTAGGTTACGTGGCGACGCAAATACTGGGGAAGGTGAGTGAAAATGCTACCATAAAATGATGGTGGTGGAATAGAAAGATTTTTTTTTGGGGTGGTGGTGTTGGTGGGGGGAATAGTAAAATCAACTCTCTCTCTCTCTCTCTCTCTCTCTCTCTCTCTCTCTCTCTCTCTCTCTCTCTCTCTCTCTCTCTCTCTCTCATGTTCCTAAAAAAAAAAACACTTCTGCTTTGAATCGAATTTCGTGAAGAGTTAACCCTTCATTTACACTCACCAAATAGATTTCAACAAGCTCTTTCTTTCTTTTTTTTTTTGTTATTGTTTTTCTCGCCTCCGTTATACTTAGGTGTAACATTCCCGTCGTGACAGTTCAGGTGCTCCGGTTGTCACTGTTGTTCTGGAGGAGGTCAGACCACGCCTTCGAATCCCGTTTGTCCGAAAATGGAATAAAAGTGTTTTCTTCGGAGATTCACGTGAGCGAGAGAGAGAGAGAGAGAGAGAGAGAGAGAGAGAGAGAGAGAGAGAGAGAGAGA
The DNA here is from genome assembly GCF_035594125.1 of Scylla paramamosain. Taxonomy (NCBI): domain Eukaryota; kingdom Metazoa; phylum Arthropoda; class Malacostraca; order Decapoda; family Portunidae; genus Scylla; species Scylla paramamosain. The sequence continues at coordinate 2,385,697 of NC_087151.1, read as the reverse complement.
GAGAGAGAGAGAGAGAGAGCTTACATATATGCCAGTTTGATCATACACGTCTTATCTCTCTTTCTCTCCCTTTCTTCTTTTTTCTTTCTTTCTTCTTTTCTTCTTTTTCTTTTTTTCTTCTTCTTTTTCTTCTTCTTATCTTTTCTTCTTCCTCTCCTCCTCCTCCTTCTCCTCCTCCTCCTCCTGCACTTTCTGCTCCACCTTCAGTAAGGCGACACAAAAACGCCATCGTGGCCTCGCGACTCACTGTAAACAGCTGCAAATATAACGAAACGGACGACTGCACACACACACACACACACACACACACACACACACACACACACACACGAGAAGGAATACCTGAAAGAATAACTGACTGTGTTTCTGTGGCTCATCATAATGCATCAAACCCACCTGTTTTTTGTCCTTCACTTCCCCTAACAGTGATCAACGTTGCTTCAAGTAATGAGTTCGTTTTTTACTTGTGTTTTTTTATGTCTTTCATCTTGACAATATCGCATCCCTTCAGCGGCAAATTTAATTTCAGAGAGAGAGAGAGAGAGAGAGAGAGAGAGAGAGAGAGAGAGAGAGAGAGAGAGAGAGAGAGAGAGAGAGAGAGAGAGAGAGAGAGAGAGAGAGAGAGAGAGAGAGAGAGAGAGAGAGAAAGGAAACAAAAAAGGAAAGCTGGCGATGGACGCGATATTAAGAAAGTGGGAGAGAGAGAGAGAGAGAGAGAGAGAGCGAGAGACGCTGAAAGAAAGAAGAAAAGAAAGAGAGAATTTCCAACGGTAAAAGGAAAGAAGAGGTGAAAGAACTCGAAACAATAACTGTTGGCAGGAAAACTGAACGTGAATTGAGGCGAGGGAAGAGAGGACGACAAGGGGGACGAGCAGGAAGAAAAAACAGAAGAGAAGCAGGAAGAAGAGGAGGAGACTGGAGGAGGAGGAGGAGGAGGAGGAGGAGGAGGAGGAGGAGGAGGAGGAGGAGGAGGAGGAGGAGGAGGAGGAGGAATGAGGATAGAGGAAGGGGAGAAGGAATGAGGCCGGACGAAGGGAGAAAAAGGAGGAATGAAGCTGGAGGAGGAGAAGGAAGAAGAGGAGGAATGAGGATAGAGGAAAGAGGAGAAGCAATGAGGCCGGACTAAGGAGAGGAAGTGGAGGAATGAAGCTGGAGGAGGAGAAGGAGGAAGAGGAGGAGAGAGGATAGAGGAAAGGGGAGAAGGAATGAGGCCGGACGAAGGGGAGGAAGAGGAGGAATGAAGCTGGAGGAATGGAAGGGAGAAGGAGGAGAAGGAGGAGAAGGAGGAGGAGGTGCAAAGAGGGAGAGGTGGTGTTCCTGTCCGTCACACTTTGCATAATGTCAGCCCCCCGCGGAGTACAGAACAAAGACGTATGACCAACAGACGCTGATAGCCATCGCACTATCGTTAATTCACCGAGGCCGGGAAACAGCCTGGCGACTCCCCGAGCACCGCACACTGACGGCCTCCTGCTCCTCCTCCTCCTCCTTCTCCTCCTGCACCTCCTTCTCCTCCCATCAAGGTGGCAGGAACGAAACAGTGTAAGCAAAGCCACTCTCTACATCTCAAGTCCTGTTTGGGTTTGATATATAGCGAGTCTACCATCCTAATATATGAGGCTTAAATGAAATATTAGGTATATATCATGGTTGTTTACGAAGTGGATCAGAGGTGCGATTGAGGGAAGGGAGCAGCGGGAGCAGCAACAACCAGATCCTGACACAAGCTACACAACACAGTCTTGGCCGGTGCTGTGAGAGGACAGGAATTGTTTAGTTTGTTTTCGTTGTGTTTATATAATGTATTTCGTCATCGAGTTGTATATGAATGTTGGAGGTCCATTTGTCTTTCGTCACATGAGGGACGTTTGGGTGACTCGATAAAGGTGACAATAAGACGAGGAGGCTCTGTGCTGTTTATGGCGGTTGTCGATAATACTTAACACGAGCACTGGGAGACGGCATGGCAGCCCTTGGTGATGTTTATTAGCGCACACACACACATACACACACACACACACACACACACACACACACACACACACACACACACACAGGACAGCAGCAGCAGCAAGGTGACCCGCCGCTCGGACGCCGCTGTCTTGTCAGGCAAAATGATATATCTGTCCGTCGTGGGCGCTGATTCGGAATAAAAATGGAGCCCCAAGCATCGTCCTGTTGCACCACTGCCCTGGACCCTCGCTGTGCCCGGAGTGGGTTTGGCGCAGTCTTCCTCCAAAATGTTTAATGGCAATGCGTTCATATTTTTCCCCGGCGGTGATTGATGTGACGGATGTTGGGGCCTGATTCGGATGTTTTCTGCTGGGGCGACGCCGACACGTGACCGTCCACCACCCAGACAATGTACGTACACAACGAAGAAAGAGAAAAAAAACTAGTATACTCAACTCTGTAACTTTAACATACGATGAGTTACATGCCTGAGGGTGTATGAAAGACTAACACTGCATAAACACCTGCTGCATCTGAACAGTCTTCGTGCAGAGTATAGCACCAACAGCTCAATATATTAACTAATCAGAGAAAATCTTTAACCATCGCGTATAATGAAGGTAAATAGAAGTGTTTTTACCTAGGTCAAAGCTGGCAGGAAGTGTCCATCGCCAGTAGTGTGGTGGAAAAAAATAAATAAAAATAAAAGGGACAGCAAAACAATTTTAATGAAGAGACGGAGCCAAGAAGTCTAATCTCCCTCCCTGCCTCTGCCTGTCTGTCTCCCTTTTTCTGCATCTCCCTTTACGCCCCCTTTGGTTTTTGCCTCGTCCCCATCAGTCCAAAGTCCCTCTCAGTGATTAATTACTTGACTCCCTCGCTCTTGCACTCTTTTATTTTGTTTTAATTGTTTATGTACGTCAATCTGTCACAATCATATCCTTCGTTTCGTAACACATACACACAAACACACACAAACTCTCTCTCTCTCTCTCTCTCTCTCTCTCTCTCTCTCTCTCTCTGTAATAAACACAAATAAGAAAAATGCCTGCCTTTCTGTATGCGTCTCATTTTCTCCCTTTACTTTTCTTCACAAATTTTTCCTCGCGAGCCTGTTCGTCAGTGGCCGCCTGTCCGTGGGTGACGCTCGTGACGGCCAGGTGTTCATTACGGGCGTCAGTCACAGGTCGCTGTCATATAACTTACGGCGAGGCGGCTGCTCTTCCCCTCCGCCTCTCTCCCCGTTGACTCCTCCTTCGCTCCCTCAACCAAGTCGTTAAGTAGCTAAAAATGGAAGACAACTCATCCACGGGTGTCGCCAAGGTGTTTGCACATAGGTGTTGCAAGACAGCATATACGTACAAAGGGTAATAGGTGTAGGGCGCCAGGGACCGGGGTTATCCTACAAGCTTTTAGTGCCTTCTTAAACGTGGTGATCTGCGGCAGTATCACGCCAGATGAGAGGGCAAGAGTTGGTGTAATTCACATTCTCTCTCTCGTGCATGTTGGTGCTTTTTATGTGTAATAAGCAGTAGTTTCTCGCATTTTTGTCCATAAATCTCCTTTCGGGTGTGTGGAGTATATGTTGTGGTGCCAGTGATTGGTGCTGGGGGCCATAATGAAGTCTTTGTCACCGTACCCAGCAGGAACGTGCTTCGGATTGGCCACAAATAACGACTCTTATCGACATCGGAGTCAGTTTCTACCTGACAAAAGTTACATTATTCTCGCCGGGCTGCATGAACCTGACACTATCCTCGCCCCTCCCGCACCCGGACCCCGCGAGGCTCCTACAATACGGAAGGTGCTGAGGTGCTGAGGTGAGGCGAGACAGGCAAGAAAGGTTTATCGTGATCGGTAGTAGTTATTTAAGCACCGAATTCATTACATGTTCGTTCCTTGATCAGTTTATCGTTTCCGGTCAGCACGTCTGCGTCACCTGACCATCAGATGTCTTGTGTTGCTTGGTGCCTGTGCCGCGCCTGGCCATGCCTCGCGCCACACCCTTCAGGCTAATGGCGGGTGTAAAGTAGAGGCTTGCAAGATACTAACACGCGTCGTCTTAGGCTGCCTGGCGTGTCACCATTCAAATTATGTATTCCTGTTTATCATTAGACGTGTCTGGCTATCTGTATGTGTCCCTCGTTACCGGCATGTGTCCCTTGGCGCCACCACTCTACCTGATTAATGTATTATCACCCAAACAGTGACGGGGATGGTGGCGGCGGCGACCACGCGGCCTGAGTACTGCCGCTTGGCGTAAAGACAATGTTGCTGGGGAAAGTTTGGTACGTACGGGAGGTGACTCATGCGAATTAACCCTCCCTACTACCTCATACCTCCCTCCTATCTCCTCTCTTCCCCCTCAAGACCTATCTATCAGCGATACCCCCTTGTGCTCCCTTTCTGATCCCCTTCCCCTTCCCCTCCACTCTCCCTCGCGTCCCCATAAACAATGATAAGTCCTCCGCAGACCTGCCCGAGAGGGAAAATCGACCGGCAGACTCGTTCCCCGCGGCGCCCTTGAGGTGAGATCCGCTAATGCCGACCCGCATGCACCCGCCTCCTCCTCCTCCTCCTCTTCCTCAGCCCACTACCGCCTGTTTTGCAAAGCGTCTCTCAAGAATACTCAGCTATAACAGTGATCAAAGGTTCCCACTGTCTTGCCTGCCACTGTTATTTCGATCGCGATGCATGATTAGCGGTTAGGAGTACACTGAGGGACATTGTATATTGCCACTTACATCGATATTGCATTAAAATGTAAAACGTACAGCCAGTAAATTACTTTCCACTCACACACAACATAGCCCTTACCTACTACATCTCTTTCTCTCTCTCTCTCTCTCTCTCTCTCTCTCTCTCTCTCTCTCTCTCTCTCTCTCTCTCTCTCTCTCTCTCTCCCTCATTTCTAACACTGCATTTTCCTATTCACGGTTTTTCTTTGTACCTGTTTCGTCGCCCCATCACGCCGCCCCAGCCCCCCGCCACTCGTCCCTCCTCCCCCTCGCCCCCCGCGGCTCGCACATTCCCACTTTTCCAGTACACTTAACACACACATTCGTCCCTCCCGACTACCACTTCGGGTCCACACACACACCACACACACACACACACACACACACACACACACACACACATGCCTACAGCGTCTCTTGCTTTCCTTCACTTATACAAAATTATATATATTTTTGAACATCATCTCTTTATATACGCCAATGACTATCTTCCGTCACATCTGTTTGTTCTTTTGATAATTCTATATATTACTGTATACGCTAAAACAACACAGGAGAGAGAGAGAGAGAGAGAGAGAGAGAGAGAGAGAGAGAGAGAGAGAGAGAGAGAGAGAGAGAGAGAGAGAGAGAGAGAGAATAAAGAGGGGAAATCTGACGCCCCTGAACTACCACCAGTAGCACCGGAGTCATAAACTTAACCTGCATCTGTTCCCTTATTCATCCCTCCCCTTCCCTTCATCCCGAGGCTTCTGCTCCCTCTCGCGGACAATCCCTCCGTCGACCATCTCTCTCTCTCTCTCTCTCTCTCTCTCTCTCTCTCTCTCTCTCTCTCTCTTGCTCGCTCGCTCGTTCCCCGTCTCCATTTTCCCCTCGACCCCCATGACGTGAGTGATGTCTGCGGTCGCTGCCTTCAGTAAATCCCTCAATGGGCCAAAATTACCCCACTACTGCGGTCACAAGGCAAATATTTCCTTGGACACAGTAACCCTCGCCGCCGGTCTTGGCAGTGAATGCGGAGGGAGACCAGGAGGACGCCGAGGACCAAGACGCGGTCGAGGAGGAGGAGGAGGAGGAGGAGAAGGACGCGATGACTATGAAGAAGAGAATTATGAGGAGTAAGAGACGATAAGGATAGAAGGGACTACGAAGACGAGCAGGACGAGCAGATAGAAGGTGGTGGAAGAGTTGAAGGTGGTGGGCAGAGGAGCAGGAAGAAAAGAGGGGAAGAGAGTAGTGGTGAAAAATGGAAAGAGAGGTGTGGGGAATGGAGACTGGTGAGAGAGAGGGAGAGAAGCGAGAACGAAAGGAAGGGGAAGAGCTAGGGAGGGATGGAGAGAGAGAGAGAGAGAGAGAGAGAGAGAGAGAGAGAGAGAGAGAGAGAGAGAGAGAGAGAGAGAGAGAGAGAGAGAGAGAGAGAGGGAGGGAGGGAGGGATGAAGTGAAAGGGAAGGGAGGAATGAAATAAGAGCACGAGGGAACAGACGTAGTAGATGAAAATAAATAACACTAAAATTCACTGCAACACGAACATTATCACAGAAGAACCGCCTGAAGAACAACGCGATACTGACATAAAAAGACGAAATATTCCTCACCTTTCTCGGTAACGTTAATTCCAAGACCTGCCACTCACAATAACAAAAGTTGATTCTTCGTACCGCTTAACACCACAGCAACAGCAGCAGTGACAACAACAACACCTCAAACAAGAACACCGGGAGGAGGAACAATGAAAAGCCACGGTAGGAGTGATAGCAATGCATGAAGAAGGTTATATAGGGACGTGCTCACCCACCTGCCTATATGACTGGCCTGGTGAGTCAAGTCAGAGGCAGATGCAGCAGTGTAGTGAGGGAGTGAGCAGCAAGGACAGGCCGCATTGAGACGCTGTTCACCGTTCTCAATCCTGTATTCAGAAACGGTTTGCTCTCTCACCATGATTATTTTCAAAGGTTTAAGAAATGATTAGCCGGGTTCTCAAGGATGTTTCTCCTGTTAATCTTTTCACTGCGTTACGAAACAATTAACACCACTAGAAGTAATGCAGGAAATATTTACAAGTATCTACACACATACAAAAAAAAAGGGCATTAACAATAGATTTTGCAATTTCTACTCAGTTTAAAGATGTCTCTGAGTGATTAGTGATTAAGGAAAGATGCACCAAATAAGGGTTAACAATGTAGAGATCTTGTTAACCTGTCACTAGAACCGTAAAAAATATCCTTAAAAATACGTGTAACTTTAAGTACAGCCTTTTGAAAGTAGTGGTGTTGCCAGAGGTGTTTCAGTATATGATCCTCAGTATCACGTCAGGCCGCAGGGAGCAGGCACAACACACAGCCTTGGCGTCGCACTTGCACCATCATGCACATTTCTTACATGCTCGCCATCACAAGCCTTCCTCCCACCCACCCACCAGTCCCACCAACGCCACCACCGCCTCCGCCGCCGCCACCACCATTGCAGTCGCCGCCACAATCATCACCGTCGCGGGTTGATGAACCTACAGCCCGCGGCGATGTGCTGACACACCTGCCTAGAAAGACGGTATCAGGTACCTGTGTGATTGGAAGTCGGTCCTGAATAATTTGACTTGGATTGGCCAGGTTTCAGTCGCCTTGATGGTTAGAAGTCACTCTTAAGTCTGATAATTTCACGTAATGACTTAATTGGGTTACTTGGGCTATGCTCGCGCCAATTTTCGGCAACAGGTCGGTTTCTCACACACAAGACGGCTGCTCCTCCTGGTAGGCGGCGCTCACATCTCCCCTCCCTCCCTCCTTCCCTCCCTCCCTCCCTGCCTGCCTCTATTCCTCCTTCTCTGCACTACTACCTTTTCACATGTCCCTGCAACAGTCCTTTCATAAGTCCTTCATCAAAAGTCCATCCAGCTGTGTCATATAAACACCATCACCATCCACTCGGCATTAACGCACCGTGCTTTCCACCATTGTACTTATCGACTGATTCCCTGACAGCCCTCCTCTGTAATTACCATCCATCCAATCAGATCGGACGGCGCTGGCATTCGGAGCCCTGAGGCATGAGAACTGGGACCATCATTAAGGAGAATAAAACTGTGTGAAGTGTAATAATCAGAGAGTAGTTAGTCTTGACCCGCGGCCACCGTCGTCGGCGAAGGGTATCGAAAGGAGAGGGAAGAGAAGGAGAAAGAGAAAGAAGAGAAGGAGGAGGAGGAGGAGGTGGTGGGGGAGGAAGAGGAGGCGGGGGCGATAGTGGTGGATGTTGTTGTGGTGGTGGTAGTAGTGGTGGTGAAAGAAGAAGAGGAGGAACGTGGAGGATGAGGAAGAAGGAGTAGGAGGAGGAGGAGGAGGAGGAGGAGGAGGAGGAGGAGGAGTGGGGGGATGAGCAGATGGAGAAAGAGTGCTAGCAATGTCTTGAGCTTATAATAAACTATCGCGGTCACCAGAGGATACGATCAGGTACGGGCTCGTAAATAGGGAGAGATTATTAGCATTGAGCCAGAGGAAGATTCGATTTTTGTGGTTGGGTGCTTGCTTGACGGGGCAAGCTGGTAGTGGCGGGGTCCAAGGGGGAAAAAAGCTATCAAGTGCAGCACTCCAGCCAAATTAGCTTCATAGGAAGAAGGGAAACACACTAACTCGGTATGAGAGGCAGACACACGTGCAATGCTCCCCGCCGCACGTACGATGTAGAGCAGATGTATGTACGTGTGTGTGTGTGTGTGTGTGTGTGTGTGTGTGTGTGTGTGTGTGTGCAGGTATGCGTACGTAGTGAAAGTGCTCGTTTACTTTACTCATCTAAGAACGGAAAGCGACACAAGCAAGACCTAACATCAGCAGACTTGTTGGCGCTCTAGAGGCTGTTTGTGATAAGCTACACCATCTGATCTCCAGTATATAGTGTAGTGAGTCTTCGTTCTCTCCACCACTGTTACATAAATCACCTTCATAAATAGCAACACCATCACTTCTACCACCACCACCACCACCACCACCACCATGCTAGCCTCTTAGGACTGTATTATAAAACACTTCTGCGTTGCACCTACGTGACTTTCAAAAGCCTCTAGATGAAGCTATATGGATTTTTAATAGTTTTTATAGTTCTAGTGACAGATTGACAAGATTTCTACATCATTAACAGGAAACCCGGCTAATCACCTCAGTGGCAATGAAAATAGTCGTGATGAGAGGGAAAAACGTTTTAGAGTACTGGCCTTACTGTCTCGGGCCTCTCACTCTGGTAGCCGCCACCACCACGAACCTCACACTCGAGAACTGAAGGCTTGAAGGTATTAGTGCTCAATGCCACTCTTCCCCTCCCCGCCTCGTCCCTGCCCGTCATTGTGATTAAGGGCGGCCTGTGCGGGGAATTCCGTGTGTTTCGTGACCGACATTTCATTCACCACCACAGCCTTCATCATCATCAGCATTATCTCAACCATCGCCGCCAAAGCAACAGTCCTAATGTACCATCACCTCGCCGTCATCACTATCACGCATCACCATCGCCTCTCCTCTATCAACACCATCATATACTCTCAACCAGAACCATCACCATTGCCCGCGGCTGACCACAGAATCCCTTTATGTAATGTTAGGTATCTAATAAGTAAAAAAAAAAAAAAGACACAAACTATGAATACTCGTACAACACAAAACAAAAGATACGAATCGAGTAGCTGATCAGAACACGAGCATCTCAGCCATCGTTTCCTTACATCTCCTGACTCCGCCCCCTCCCTCCCCCACCTGCCTGACTGACGACGCAAAGATAAGTTCGCTGCCAAGAGGAAGGTCGCGCTGAACAACCCTCGCCGAGCACCTCCCGCCGCTAAGGACATTTTGCGTCAACGTGGCGGTCGTCATCCGGTTGTGACGGCATCGGGAAGAGGGGTCAGGGAGGCAGGCAGCAGGAGGGAAGGGGTGAAAGGTAGGAGGGACAGGGCCACGAGGGGAGAAGAGGAGGCAGAAAGGGAAGAGGGGGGGGTGCCATCAGTTGTTCTCGAGCACCTGGGCGAGAGGGAGAGTGAAGAGGAGAAAGGGAGGAATAGAGTGACGGAGGGAAGAAGGGAGGAAGGGAGGCCTGGTTCCTTTCCCTCTGTCAACCACGAGATCAGTCTTCCCTTCAGCCATCGCCTTGCCAATTTACTACCTGAAGGTCCCGTTAGCGAGATCATTACGACGGCGTCTTCTGCATCACCTTCTCCATCACCATCACCAACCTTTCCCCCTCCATGCCTCTCTGCCAGCTCTCCGCCACCAAGCACTGTCACCACCCCTCCTTTGGGGCACCCGGGGAAAAAAAAGGATGGTAAAAAAATAATGTCACTCACGTTCTTTCTTAAACACATTCCCTCCCCCATAAGTTTCACCAAACACGCGCTGCTTAAGGCGTTAGCGTCGCAACACGGCCCCGCCAACGTCGCCGCCACGACCCTCACAGTGCCACTCGTCGATGTCTTTCAGTGCCAGGTTCCCGTTTTTCCTCTCACATTGGCATCAATATGTCAGTTGTCACTCACAGTCGTCGGAACATTCGCTCAGCCCTTATTACCTCAGCCTCCGTCCCGACCCTCGCCCGCCTGGCTTCACTCGTTGAAGAATGCGCAGCTTCAAACGCGCCGCACGAACGCGTCTGACGACCAGGCGTGGGCAGCTGGGGCTCTACATTGTTCTCGTTGTAAGAATTTCGTTATCTTGCGTCCAAGTCAAACAAGTTGGTGTCTTCCGTGCACCGAGTTCGTGGGCGGGAGTGCCGTCGGACGAGAGGCCGTGACGTGGACAAATGAGCCCCAGACGCGGCCTGTACACGGGGGATGTCACAAGGAGAATTTCACATGGTTGCTATTGTTTCCCGCCGCCGCTGATCACTCCTGCGCCTCGGAAGCCTCGGAGGGGAGCAGGACACCAAGGATACATTAAAAGGTAGAAGAGAAGGGAAAGATAAGCGTGTATCTTGGTTCATTTCTCGCGTTCCCCAGAGAGCGGCGGCGGCGCTGCGTAAGGCGAGGGTGGGACCGAGGGCCTTGCGTTGGGGGTCATGTTCCTCCCTCCACAAGCCTCGCTTCAGCAAAAGGTTCAGGAATATAAATGCTGAAACTATTAAAAAAAGATAACATCCATAAAACACCTCGGTACCAATAAAAAAAATATGTATGAAATCATCATTAGTTATTCATTCAATTAAATATGCCTTTCTATATTCATTTATTGACATTTATAAATGATCAGTCATGGAGGGAATTTTATTTTCCTCATCATTTTCTATTTTGAAAGATTATTTTAAGGTTAGAAGGTGAAACGTATGTCGCGCTGTTTTTTGCCATCGAGAGCACTAATATTACCTCTCATTGCACTGACTAAATTAACGTGGAGACAATAAGTACATATTTTCCCTGCTTTGTAAGATTATGTACCAAACGACACACGCGGCAAAAATGACCAGACCGAGCTAGTCAGACCCTCGGGACCCATTCGTCACCATCGGCGTCACATTATTATTAAGGTTTGTTCATTACAAGTTATCTTTGGATCTGAACGACCTTTCTTAGTGTATCATTACCAACTTTCAGCGGCCTGCCCCCCCAAGTCACCGTCACCCCTCGCGCAGGAGACGAGCGAAATCCCTAAATTAACTGAATGTCACAAACTCTGGTACACTTTTTGCTTATTTACAGCTACGTGGTCAACCGTCCGTCGACCGTCTGAGCTACTCACTCCCCAGGCACCACGGGGAACCGGCTGCGGACTTCAGACTTTCCAAACACAGCAATCACACACTTGAACACCAGATTGACGACGGTAAGTGCACGCTGTACCCTCTCTCTGTCGCCAGATTCATTAACATCCCTCAAAATACTCGAACTAGAAACTGTATTTTATCTTCACAGAGTGTCGTGGAGTTCGGGCGCCTCCCCTTCTGGCTGGCGGGCGAGCGGGGCGTCACAAGCAAGATGGAGTGACAGACCAGAGGAACAGACGAAAGTGACAGGCCGCTGATTTACTGTCTCTAATATTAAGCATAATTCGTCAGTCTTGAAGGGAGGGTGTTTGTAGGGGAGAGACAGAGACAGAGAAAGCCGAGGGGCGAGGAAAAGGAATGGGAGAAAAAGGAGGATAAAATTAGAACTAAATGAAAGGAGAATGCTACTATATTCTTGAGAAAATTCATTTTGAGCTGCTACACCAGTACAAAGCGACTAAAGAATGAAGCACAGTAACTCTTCCAGTACTGAGCTTGGCAGGGAGACAAAGAAATCGATAAATATTTGTGTTTTTGACATATTTATGGCGAGGGGTTAGGGGGAGCTGGGATTGTGATTCATGGAAATTATACTAAAGATTGACGTGGAAAGATTATTAACTGTTCCAGTGATGTGTGCTGATTAGCAGAGGCCGGGCGCGGCTTGGGGAAGGGAAGGGGAAGTCGAGGGGAAATGGGAGCAGGCGGGAGGATGGGCGGGGTGGGGAGCGGCCGGGAGGAAAGAGTGGAGGGCGACGCGTTGATGAATGGCTAAGCGAGAGAAAGCGTCGCCTCCAACGATAAACTAGGCATGATTTATTGACACTTGGGGGTTCTAAATGAAAGCAGGTTGTTGCTCTTGTTATTACAGTAGCTGCGGTTACTAAAACTGTCTTTGTTCTCTGTATTATTATTGCAATTGAAGGTGACAGTGATAGCAGCTGTGGTGGCGAGGCTGGCGGAGACTTGCCCACAGTGGCGATAAGCAACCACCACCGGAGGCACGTATCATTGAAGCCTCGGGGAGCGAAGGGTCAGGGCGGCAGCAGCGGCGGCGGCTGATGGATGGCTGGCCGCGTCGATACGTCTCAAGGAGGAGGACGAGGAGGAGGAGGAGGAGGAGGAGGTGCAAAGAGGGTAGGGGAGAGAAGAGAGAAAGAGAAAGAGAGAGGCGGAGGGAGAAGTCACTCGCTCGGACCGCCTTGGCTGGATTTGTGCTCATGGCCGGCGAGTTTGCCCCGAAGTTAATTAGCACTAAATCTTCCTTACTTCCTTTCGACGATGAGGGATGGCTGGATGAAAATGTCGCTTCAATTGCCGGGGCATTTCTGAGGCAGCAGGTACGGGGAGTGGGAGGCAGAAGGAGGGCAAGGGGAAGAGGTGGCGGGGAGCATGGGGAGTGTGCAGGACGATGCATATAGAGGCCAAGGGGGAGGGTACGTGGAGGAGGAGGAGGAGGAGGAGAGGGTGCATTTCAGGGTGGAGAGGGAGGCGAGGGAATGCGGGAGCGAGGCGAGGTGGAAGCGGGAAGGGGCAGGTGGGGGATGAGTGTCGCCAGGTGAGCTAGGGTTCCGGAAGCCATAAAATATGACAACTGAAATATCTATTCGCTACGGCAAGTTGGTATGTGTGTGTGTGTGTGTGTGTGTGTGTGTGTGTGTGTGTGTGTGTGTGTGTGTGTGTGTGTGTGTGTGTGTGTGTGTTGGTGTGCTGACTAAGAAGTACTACACCTACAAAAACACTACAACGATTTATCAACTTGTCCGCCAACGTTCATGCCTCTCTCTCTCTCTCTCTCTCTCTCTCTCTCTCTCTCTCTCTCTCTCTCTCTCTCTCTCTCTCTCTCTCTCTCTCTCTCTCTCTCTCTCTCTCTCTCTCTGAAAAAAAGAAAAAAGAAAACGTAGCAAACCAGCCACTCAAGAGGTGAAGCTAAAACCATATCATTTATTGTATATTTTTTGTTCTTAACCCCACGATTTATACGTTTCTCGGTAGCCGCCACCCATACACTAGCTGCCAGCACACACACACACATGCACACATACACACACCAGCCAGCACCACCTCCTCCTCTTCTCTCTCCTCTTCCTCCTCCTCCTCTCCTCCCCGCGATCACATTACACTCCTTCTCTCGCCACCACTCTCCCTCAGAAAACTTTATATCTGTTGCAGTATTACAGGGTGTAAATATGAAACCGAGGTTATAATTTGGACTCACCGTGGGGGAGGCATCGGTGCTCACAATTATCTTCCCGATCACCCTCTGATAATGACCGACAATCTGTAAAAGAACAAAAAAGTAACAGCACCCAGAAAAAAAAAGTGCAAGGGGAAAAAAAAAAAAGAAAGGAACGAAAGGGTTATGACTAAGGGAGGAGGATTAGAAGGCTAGGAATGTTAAAGCAAAAGTTCCAATGCTTACGTAACTCAGGTATCTATGTCTATCTGTACCTGCCCATCTACCTGCCTGTGGTAAATACACGGTGACTGGCTGCTAACTACAAGGCCTCCCACTAGATGGAGAGTGAGGTATGAGGCTCGTCTAGGGTGCCTTGGAATAGAAGGGGAGCCGATAGAGATGAAAGGGAAAGTTGGGGGAAGTTTTAGTCCTGCAGTGAAATCATAGAGTTTGTAAATAATAATAGGTTCTTTAGAGAGATGTAGGTTAAGAAGGGATCTGATAGAGGTCTTTAAGTGGTATAAGGAATACAACAATGGTGACATAGACAAAATCTTAAGGGTAAATGATTAGAATAGAACAAGAAACAAAGGGTTCAGGCTAAATAAGGCTAGATTTGTAAAGAAGGTGGAAGAAAGTGGTTCCCAAATGAATTGGTAGATGTGTGGAATAGACTCAGTAATTAAGCTACGAGTGCCAAGTCAAAAGGGAGCTTTAAAAGAATATTAAACAAAATTATGGACTGGGATGATAGGTGGAAATAGGTAGGCATGTTTTATACAGGAATTGTCACGTGTAGGCTTGATGGCTTCTTACAGCTTCCCTTACTTTATGTTCTCTCTCTCTCTCTCTCTCTCTCTCTCTCTCTCTCTCTCTCTCTCTCTCTCTCTCTCTCTCTCTCTCTCTCTCTCTCTCTCTCTCTGTGTGTGTGTGCGTGTGTGTGTGTGTGTCGTGCCTCTTCATACATTACTTCCGCCACCTAACCCTCCTTTCACTTCACTTTTTGTCCTCACCTTCCAGTCATTTGGTCGCTTCTTCCTTCGTTTCCTCTCTCGCGATCTCCGTTATTACCAGGTTTATTGATCCTGTTTCGCCCGTGTTTCCTTGACCAAATTCTATCACCGTCTATTATAGGGTTACTTCCGCCCAAACTTCGATTTACTCTCGTTGTATATTGCCGATTTGTCTAATGTTTTGTTCGCGATCAATTTATCGATTTGGATTGCATTACTTTTTCAAGAGGTGGCGTTGGTTTATGTTCGGAACGCCATTTGTCATTTTTTTTTTTTTCTGGGTGTGTTTGTCTTTCATACGTTCGGATTAATAAATGGAAAAAAAAGTCGTCATGGTAATTGCTTCCGTGTGCAATGTGTGTGTGTGTGTGTGTGTGTGTGTGTGTGTGTGTGTGTGTGTGTGTGTGTGTGTGTGTGTGTGTGTGTGTGTGTGTGTGTGTGTGTGTGTGTGTGTGTGTGTGGGTGTGTGTGTGTGTGTGTGTGTGTGTGGCTTTGTTTTACAAGTGAAGGAGAGTGGCAGACGGCGCTGAAACTGTTGGAAATGCCCGCTGTATTGGTGCTCCTCTCAAAAAAAAAAAAAGAAAGAGAGAGAGAGAGAGAGAGAGAGCAAGATTTACAGAACGGAAGTCAGCTTAATTCCAGAGATATTCCGATACTTACCATCTGAGAGAGTTCGAGTCACAGGAAGAGGGAAAAAAAAAACATTAGAAGATAGAGAGCATACCAGAGTTTATGTGTGTGTGTGTGTGTGTGTGTGTGTGTGTGTGTGTGTGTGTGTGTGTGTGTGTGTGTGTGTGTGTGTGTGTGTGTGTGTGTGTGTGTGTGTGTGTGTGTGTGTGTGTGTGTGTGTGGCTTTGTTTTACAAGTGAAGGAGAGTGGCAGACGGCGCTGAAACTGTTGGAAATGCCCGCTGTATTGGTGCTCCTCTCAAAAAAAAAAAAAAAAGAAAGAGAGAGAGAGAGAGAGCAAGATTTACAGAACGGAAGTCAGCTTAATTCCAGAGATATTCCGATACTTACCATCTGAGAGAGTTCGAGTCACAGGAAGAGGGAAAAAAAAAACATTAGAAAATAGAGAGCATACCAGAGTTTACGTGTGTGTGTGTGTGTGTGTGTGTGTGTGTGTGTGTGTGTGTGTGTGTGTGTGTGTGCGCGCTAAAATAAACACTCTTCATCTACCAAACACACACCTGTATTTAAAACTAACACAGGTGATAAATAGCCTTACCTTGACCAATAAATTTTTGCTAATGGCAACCCAAAGGCCGCGATTCAAATGGAAGGAAAACTCAGGTGACTTCACCACATAGAGATCCCTCGGGTTTATGATATCAGCTATTATTTGTTACGTCTTTGTATTCATTTGCTCTTTTATGTGTTATTAACCGTTAAATAATTGTTGTTGTTGTTGTTGTTGTTGTTGTTGTTGTTATCGTTGGTGGTGGTGGTGGTGATAGTGTTGTCTTTCATCATCATTGCCGTTATCGTTATCATCACCCTTCTCTTTTTCTTTCTTCTTTTTTTTCCCTTTTTTCCTCATCATTATCATCATCATCACCATCACCATTATTATCATAATCTTAGTCTTTTGTCCTCCTTCCTCTTTTCCTCCTCCTCCTCCTCCTTCTCTTCTTCTTCTTCTTCTTCTTTTTCTTCTTCTTCTTCTTAATACACTCCACCTTCTTCTCTTTTTCCTCCTCCTTCTCCTCCTCCTCCTGATCCTCATCGTTTCCTCCTCCTCGCTCTCCTCTTCCTCCTTCTCCCACTCTTCCTCCTTCAAGCCTGCGGCGTTGACATTGATGACCGTGACTCACCACCTTGACCTTTCCCTGTCCACCTGAATTAATTAAGCCACGCAGCATCCCCTATGCACGCCTCCGAAGATGTTCTCTATGTATGTCTGACACAGCCTCCCATCCGCGTCTCGGCTCGATTCCCAACTATTTTCTCAGCAATTCTCAATGATTTACTGTCTAAGAGTGTGTGTGTGTGTGTGTGTGTGTGTGTGTGTGTGTGTGTGTGTGTGTGTGTGTGTGTGAGTGAACGGGTGTCTGAGGTTGTCGCTTATGTAACGTAATTAGTAGTTGTCTCTGTGAGTGTGTGGGGTGACGGGGAGATTGTGTGTGTGTGTGTGTGTGTATGTGTGTGTGTGTGTGTGTTCGGATGTTCCTTATTGGCCATTCAAGCTGTCCGTGGTTTATGTATCATCCTTTCCAGAAACAAGTGGCTTCATTTGTAGTTTCTTTCGGTATTTTCAAGACGGGCTGTCCACATTCCACGTGCAGGAGCAAAACTGGTTAAATGTGCATGTGTTTTCAGTATCTTGCTTGGTCTACGTGTTTAAGAGAGATGTCTGAATTTATCTGAAAATTTTCGTATTAAAATATTAAACATATGACGTTCTTGTGTTGAAAATGTCTTACTTGAAGCTCATAAATCTTCTCGGTTTTCAATTTATTATGAGTCAATGATTTTCTAACCATTTCAGTGCTGAATAATTTTTCTTATGAGTTCCTTTAACTTTTAAGACGATTATTGCTTTCTATTACAGTCTCATAGATAATTCAGTAAGCTAGTATGGACAACATTTATTTCTTACTTTTCATCTGTGTGTGTGTTCTTGTGAATTTATTTTTTACAACACAATGTTAACGAAAGACAACCATCTGGATAAAAAGGTTAATACAAGGAAAGCATTTGAACTCATACAATTAAAACATTAATATAAGTCAAATATGTGTACGTATATACTTTTAGATAAGATACTCGAATTGTTGCTTTAATCATATTCATCCAGTTGTTTTTCTGTGATATCATGCACGATTAGGGACGTGCGAGTTAAGACACGTACACTTAATCTATGTGTTTATTGTTTCTCCAGAGGAAAGCTAAATAAAAGTGAGCCAATACAACGCCTTCCTTTTAGTCATGCAGTGCTGCCTTGTTGGTTCGTCTTGCCTCGTGTTGCTGTCATGCACTTTTCATTCTTCTGTCAGTCATGTCATGCACCTTGTCTCTCCCTGTCACACTCGTCTACCCCATGTCTCTACACACACACACACACACACACACACACACACACACACACACACACACACACACACACACACATACACACACTTCTACCACTTCCATTCACACACCCTCATCACTAACACTCAAACTGGTCCGTCAGCGCCACTCGCCCTCAGAGCAGCGGTGGTAGCAGTGGTAGCGGTGGTGGTGGTGGTGGCCTGCGCTGCCCATCCTCTCCTCCTCATCACCACCACTAACGAGGTTCCACAGCATCTCGCAATGAGTTTTTATCATCATCCTTTACTGCGTTATTTTTTTTTTCTCTCGCTCTCTCTTCTAATTCCTACTTTCTCTTCTCCTCACGCCCCTCCCTCAACTCCCTCAAGGCGCCCTATCCTCCCCGCCCTCCACCTCCGGCAGCTGCAATGATACTTTCACAGTGAGAGTGAGATATTGGACGTCTCAAAGGTGTGATTAATGATAATAGAGTCATAAAAGTTAGAAGGAGTCATAGTCGGAGGGAGGGAGAATGAGAGCGAGTGCCGGAGGAGAAAGAGGGGGTGTGTGAGGAGAGATGAAGGTGAGGGAGACAGAGATGGGGAGAGAGGAGAGGAGAGGAGGAAGAGGAGGAAGAGGAGGAGGGAGTGTGGAAGAGGCGTGCCGGGCCATCCAAGATAATGGGGCTTCATTATGTGATTCACAGACAACACTACTGTCCGTGTGCCTTTCTTAATGGCCGCCTCACTTCTACCTACATAACGTGCGTGTGCGCAAACATAGACACACACACACACACACACACAAACACACACACACACACACCGTCCCCCTTACAACAAGAACTGGAAGCATCGTAAAGTAAGGATTGAGTGCATTACGTCTCCCTCGTAACTCTCGCTCACTAGACGAGGAGGATTATTTATAGCAAAACGCCGGAGTTGCAGATATTGAAGGTCACATATCACGCCGACGAGGAGATACATAAATATGGCAACACACATACATATATTTGATAACTTTACACATCTGAGTGAAGGAGGTGAAATACGCGTATTGAGCGACGGACTGTTTACAAGGGGCTGGCTGGCTGGATGGGAGGAGGAGGAGGGCCGCCCGATGACGCCTTCTGAACCAGCCTCCAAAATATGTAGTGCTAAATGTGCCCAGTGTGTCAGGCCCTCTTTAGACATAGGGAGTGGGGGTGTTGTTTGTTTACTTCGCAAGATGTGTTTTCTTTAATCTGTCAGAGAGAGAGAGAGAGAGAGAGAGAGAGAGAGAGAGAGAGAGAGAGAGAGAGAGAGAGAGAGAGAGAGAGAGAGAGAGAGAGAGAGAGAGAGAGAGAGTGTGTGTGTGTGTGTGTGTGTGTGTGTGTGTGTGTGTGTGTGTGTGTGTGTGTGTGTGTGTGTGTGTGTGTGTGTGTGTGTGTGTGTGTGTGTGTGTGTGTGTGTGTGTGTATGTGTGTGTGCACGCAGGGTTAACTGTTTGCTAACACGTGTACCTGCATGTGTGACTGCGTGTGTGTACGTGCGTGTCTGCCTCAGTGCCGCCCCGCCCCGCCGCTCACCCCAGTGTTCGAGGACCGAGTCGACCAAATCTGCGGGCAGTCGCCTTCACGTTTCATTTACATTTCCTATGATTTATTGCCCCGCGTGCGTGGCGAGGCGGAGCTCGTTTTTAGTTGCTATACTCCGCCTGGCGACACGACAGTTGTCTGTGAAGGCAGCGTGGCGGGAGACAAGGAAAGCTCTCCGTCACCTCTTGGCAGTGAGGGGCGGCAAGATAAGAGAGCAGACTGCCACGCCGGCCCTTTGGATACTCCGAGCCACAAAGGGGAGCCGCAACCACCATCAGTCATTTCAGTTTTTTCCTCCTTCCTCAGCGATCGTAGGGAGAGAAAGAAAAACAGGTGGGGAGGCGGTGAGCTACGTGACAGTTCGCCAGTGTGTGTTTGTCTTTGGTTAACATGTGGGGGGCGTGTCATGCAGGCTCGCTGAAGGAGGAAAGGACTGCAGGAAGGATGGGAGTGAGCCAGGAAGGGTAACGGGGGTGAGAAGGGAGGGAAGGTATAAAAGCAGAAATGAAAAAGAAAATTAGGAGAGTAGGAGGAAATAAATAGGTGGAGGGACGGAAGAATGTTAATTTTCACTTTAACACTTTATGACAGAATCTTTTATTGCAGGGTTCTCGTGACTTCTTGACATCTTAAGTAACGCATGACGCACGCACGCACGCACGCACACTCACACACACACACACACACACACACACACACACACACACACACACACACACACACACACACACACACACACACACACACACCCGCGCGAGCAGCTCCAACATGCCGTGCCGCCAAACGCAACGGAGAAGAAAAAAACTGATTTCTTACATGCTAAAGATCGGTCGAGGCTCTTATCTCTCGGCTCACTTTCAGATGATATACATTTCCTGTGTCGGAGATTAAGGAGAGTCTCGTCACGACATCACGACGACACGAGGAGAGGGAGGGACGACTGAGCAAATGAGAGAGAGAGAGAGAGAGAGAGAGGAGAGAGAGAGAGAGAGAGAGAGAGAGAGAGAGAGAGAGAGAGAGAGAGAGAGAGAGAGAGAGAGAGAGAGAGAGAGAGAGAGAGAGAGAGAGACTGAGACTCACTAAAGTAAATAAAAGTCGGGCCATCGCAGCAGTCGCGTGATGGCTTATGTCCTGCTTTTTTTGCTCCGCTACACTGAATACATTAAATACGTGTCTTACGCAGCAGTATTTAGTAGCATTAGCAGGTGAGAGCGTGCGCACTTTAAATAATGCTCTTCAGAGGTTAGTAATAAGTTTGCTTCCCATCACTCTCAGCTCTGTCTGCGAGTCAATCAAGGAAACATTACATATTTGCATTACTTGTGCTGAAAAAGACATAAAAATGATTGTGATAATGATAACAATAGTAGTAGTAGTAGTAGTAGTAGTAGTAGTAGTAATAATAATAATAATAATAATAATAATAATAATAATAATAATAATAATATCACTATCATCATCAACGTCATCATCATCATCATCATCATAGACAAAACAAAGATGATGATGGATAAGAGGTGAAGATGATCGGCGTGAAGCGTGGACGGGCACAGAGCGAGCCCAGTGACGGCAAAAGTTACGGAAATGAGCAGCGGAACATTTGTCGAGTGTGAAGCGCGCCGCGAGTGATGGCAGCAGGGTGTTCTCGCCAAGACGGGAGACTGACGGGTTAATTATCCAAATATTTGAACTCTTGTCTGGCTGATGTGCTTGAGAGAGAGAGAGAGAGAGAGAGAGAGAGAGAGAGAGAGAGAGAGAGAGAGAGAGAGAGAGAGAGAGAGAGAGAGAGAGAGAGAGAGAGAGAGAGAGAGAGAGAGAGAGAGAGAGAGAGAGAGAGAGAGAGAGAGAGAGAGAGAGAGAGAGAGACGGCCAGCTTCCAGCAACTATAGTGATCGGCGAAAGATTTGTGGCCTGGAAAAGGTCAGGAAGTGTGACATTTACAAGTAGATGACCGTGTTTACAAAAGACAGACAAGAATACTTTGATACACTTTAGACTGCTGAACGCTCTGCTGACCATAAGCATTACTGAGTCAAGAAATATGCACCCGTCTTTGTTCTAGTTTTCCTTCCTTGTTCAGATTCACCCTCACCTTTTTACTGAACTATTTACAGATTACTTGACTCGACTCCCGCTCCCCTCCGGCGTGTAATGCTTCGTCCGCATGTCACGGTGCAGCGTTTACCAGGCCGTCCATTGCTCGATGAAGCGCATTCCTCACTGCTCCACTGCTTTCACTGAAGAATCGGAGCATGCACGCACACACAGACAGACAGACAGAAACACACACACACACACACACACACACACACACACACACACACACACACACACACACACACGGACTCTACTTTGCCACAAGGATAATGAAAGCACTGGATAAACAGCACGTCTTATTTGGTGGCACACATACAAACTTCCTCTCTAGTGGGATTAGGTACACACCGACACACACACACACACACACACACACACACACACACACACACACACACACACACACACACACACACATGTAATATCAGGTCTCAAAAAACATACTCCATTAAACAACAAATTAGTCGTTTTTTCACCCACGGAGCTGCCCGGATAAGGCGCGTGTCACCTGTGTTACGCTAATTTCACCGATGATACAGCACGAGCCTCATCCATTATCTCGAAAAATCCAGACCGAGAAAAAAGTTGATAGATCAAGTCAGCTGGTGCCACACGTAACCCTCAGAGGACGGTATGCCTGGCGGGGAAGTTCTGGTGCGCTAAGCTCGGAGCGCGCGGGGTCTCGTGGAGCGGCGAGTTGGTCTGTACTGTCCCTCCCCTGCTGGCCGCCCGTCACCAGTCGTCATGACCCGTTATTAAGCTACAATGCCGTAATGAAAACTTGTGATGTACAGTTCTCCGGCGCGCAATCACCTCTCCCTTGCTTCATTAGCGACGCGGGGAGGGGGAAATGAGGAAAAGATAACACGGGGAAGGATACCCGGTACATCACGCCACGACTGCAATTCACGGAAGACAAAAATAGCCATTAATCGATCAGACCTAAAAGCCCAAATTAACTTGCCATTTATTCCGAGCGGTAACAACAAGGTAGTTAATTGACTCGTTTAATTATATGCTGCATTTGACCCCAAAGACCAGGTCAAGAAGAGTGATGGCCGTGATTGACAAGCACCATAATTATCAGGCACGGCTGCGAGGGGCCCATTACGGCACCCGGCTTGAGGGGAGGCGAGGGGCGGCGGGGAAGGAAGGTAGGGAGAAAAATGGCAGGAAAGAGAGAGAAAAGTAAAGAAACACGAGAAATATGCATAGAGGAAGCGGTAACAGGGGGATATAACGACGGAGAGAGAGAGAGAGAGAGAGAGAGAGAGAGAGAGAGAGAGAGAGAGAGAGAGAGAGAGAGAGAGAGAGAGAGAGAGAGAGAGAGAGAGAGAGAGAGGTCATTAGCCCCCTAAATGTGGAAACACCTGGTTGAAGAGACACGTCAGTGATCTAAGCTCAGTTTGTTAAAGCGACGCAGCGCTGGTACGTACTCCCTTCCGCCTCGCCTCTCGCCCTCCCGTGCCCGCCTCTCCCGCCGGGATGATGTATATCATGGCGTGTAAATAGATGGACTTGACTCAGTGCCTTGTTTTTACTGACCACCAAATAATCCCTTTTGTTCACTGTATTTATATAAGCAGATTTTAGGTCAAGCACGTAACATATGACGCATTCTCATGTCCCTGTTATATTAGAGAAATTCTCCGTCAAGCTGTTGTAAGTCTTTTTATCTTAAACTCTTGCCGGCTGTGTAATGAAATATCCTAATACTTCATTAATACAAATCGCAGCAAGACACGTCACGGGCAGTCTGACATGCATGACACTCGGACATAAAACTCGGTAACGTATGAAAGGATAAACTACTTGGAAATATAAGGAGCTGGCGCTGGGGACACGAGGCATTACTCACGATAACTTAAAATTCACCCCACGAATAACAACTCCCACCAAAGCAAGGCCAGCGGCACCTCTTGTTCCCCTCACTCCCTCCCAGCCCTCCATTCCTCCCTCGGGCACCAACACTAACGTCTTCTTCCTTCCCTCCCGCCGCCCTCCGCCATGCAGCGCCCTTCGCCTCCCCTTCCTGGCCGCTCCTCCTCCGCACCTCATCATTTTCTCAGTATAGCATTATGCAGGTGTTGCCATACTCGTATTGCTTCGTTGTATTCATGTCACAGTAGCAACGCAAGGCTGAGTTATCTACACCCCAGGGAGGAGCAGCGTACGTGGCGGTGGTTAGTTAGCACTTTTGTCATTTCTCTCTCTCTCTCTCTCTCTCTCTCTCTCTCTCTCTCTCTCTCTCTCTCTCTCTCTCTCTCTCTCTCTCTCTCTCTCTCTCTCTCTCTCACCTGCCACTCCATCACAAGAAACGAGAAATTCCTGCATGTAAAATGTGAAAAAAATTCTGTAAACACAAAACTGAACCAAGGCAGTATATCGCAGGGCAGTGAACGTGATTTGTTACACCGGTTGTTGGTATTTCATAGTAAAGTGGACTTGACTGCTTGGCGGCGGTGCGTGCAAGCGGTTCGCAGCACACGTGAATACTGCATCACACAAAACGCCTCCGTCATTTCCGAGTCTCCGCGAGGAATCTGACAGTTGACGTAAGTAAAAAGATGAGCGGCAACCCCTCGATTTTGGTGGCGATATTATACACTTGGCGCGCTGGCCTCGTCCTCCCCCCTCACCACCCTGTCCCGCTGTCTCGCTCTCTAACGCACGGATAAAATCAAACCCCAAGCTAATGAAAGAGTGGCGGTGTGGATGCATATAATTCACGAGGTGACAAACTGTCGGCACATAAAACACGGCAGACAGTGCGGATCGTCGCCGCAGGCAGACACCCGCGTCGCCCGTCAGAGGGACGCCGCTCACCGTCACGACGCGTCACACGGTTCATGTACCTCGACGCTCGTACGTTACTTTTTCCAGTAAGTCATTCATATTACAAGACTTCAAACGTCTCAAGGTTATTTACTGTGCCGCAAGGCGTATATTTCAACACATTTATGATTTAAAAGAGGAGCACCTCCGGAGGGAGGATTCACGGCCAGGGAGGAAATGGCGGGGTTCGTGAAATTTTGTGATATCAATTCTGAGTCAGCAAAGTTTGGGGGAGAGATTCGAGTGATTCCTTTAGTAGCTCTGGATGAACACCGTCAGTTCATCAACACTACTGCGCCTTCAAGTAACCCCAGTCCCCCATCTCTCGTCGAGAAATACAGCGGCGGCGGCGACACAGTCCTCGCCCCATCATCCTGAGTCATTCCCCGACATGAGACTCGGGAATCTTCCACTGTGAGCTTCGCAGTATTCGCCTTGAGTGTTGCGACAATGTCTCAACGCTAAAATTTCCATGAGCACAACTCTTATTATTACAAAGAAGAGATTTAGAAACTTTATATAATGCCTAACGATCACTGATGAAAATATCCATAAATGTAACGCATATTTTTCTAAGAATAAGTAAAAAGAGCTCTTCTTAAGTATAAAAACACCCACACAGAGCTTCCCCTTCCAGGAAATAGCTGCGCGGGTCCTCGTAACGTGGTGAGGGCAGAGTCCCCACCGCAGGACCGAGCACCCTCACCTGTGCGGCCAGGTATATGAGGCGGCGCTAACAGGGTGGGAATAGACTTAAATCCCAGCAGGGGCGGGGGCTGGGGGCTCGTGGCGGGAGGGGGAGGCAGGGGGCGGATGGTCAGGGGATGAAGGGGATGAGAGTGGCGGGGTAGCGGGGTGGGGAGGGAGGGGGTGCGGCAGCAGCAGCAGCAGCGTCGGGTACGTGATGACCCGTCACTCCCCCGTCACCAGCACGCCTCTGCCTTCCTGGGAATCTGCACTTTTACTAGAAGAGAGGATGGACAGGAATGTGTCTGTATTCGAGTAATTTTTCAGCTAATGTGATGCTGAAGCGCCGCTGTGCTCGATTTTTCCCTTGTAGACGTGATGGTGACTGATGTGAGACGAATTAATTGGCTCGAATAACTTTGGAGGCGAGAATAAAGTGGATTTGTTTACAGGGCGGAGAAAAATATTAGAACGTTGATATGTTTTGGCGGCAATGTTACGCTCGTAATAACGTGTTGAGGCAGACAGACGGTTATACGATAAAGAACAATGCACGTGTGGAAAATTACTATAAAATCGTATATTTACCGAGGCGTCCAGCAGGTAATGAGTGGATATTATCTGTTAACAGCACCGCGCGGAGTGAGTCTGACCGCCTGGTGTGCGGGGCGCGAGTGGCGATACAGTGAACACTTAAAAGATCTATATATCTTATATTAATGGAAAATAATATTGAGGTCTGAAGTTCACATGCTAAGACATGGCGCAACCTTAGATAAGACGGACATTACTAAACAATATTGGGAAGTCTGTGTTTCTGAATAATTTAACAAATCCTCCATGTTTTATCCTTTCTAAGAATAAATGTCGTTATATACTTTGAAAACTTGTGCACTGTAACAAATAACCTTCCACTGTGCCGTCTTTTCTACTAATAGTTAACTGCACCGTAGGGTAACCAGACAGTGTAGGAAGGACGTAAGAATCCAATAGTGTTCATTATCCTTTGCTATTATCCATTCTAATAATCCCTCGCTAAAACTAAAAGCCTAAATGAGTACCCAATTTAGAAAGACACGTGAAGAAAACAACGAATTAGGGAGTTCACTAGGAAGGCTGAGCGGATTAACAACAGGCTCGCTTATTAGACACCAAGAAAACTGTTAACAAATTACAGGTTGTCGGTTGATGCATATCTGCGGCTATTTTCGAATGTTATCAAGAAGACTCGCTCTCCGTGGTGATGGTGAGGTGTTAGCCGTGAGTGGTACATGTGTCCGCCGGTGTGTGGGTTGGCTAGGCGAAGAAGGGAAGGTGGTCAAGAGTTGTTTTTTTTTTTTGATGTGTGTGTGTGTGTGTGTGTAAAGCAGGACGCAGGAAAAGGAGAATGAGGAGAAAATGCAAATGAATAATACAGATGAATAATACAAATGAAAGCAAACAGCAGTAGACATTTTGGTTACTGACAGGGTGTTCCATATTTAAGAAAATGGAAGTTTGAATAAGGATAGGTTGGCAAGACAGGAGGAGGAGGAGAAGGAGGAGGAGGAGGAGGAGGAGGAGGAGGAGGAGGAGGAGGAGGAGGAGGAGGAGGAGGAGGAGGAGGAGGTTATGGTGGTAGTGGTGATGGTGGTGGTGGTGGTGGTGGACAGAAATAAAGACAAGCATAAAAGCAAGGATGATAATGAAGAGAAAGGTAGCAAATGATGATGATGGTAATGATGGTGATGGTGATAATGATGATGATGATGATAACAGCAACAACAACAACAGTAATAACAATAATAATAACATTAATAATAATAATAATAATAATAATAATAATAATAATAATAATAATAATAATGATAATAATAATAATTACAACAACAAACAAAACACATTTCATTAATAAAAAAAAAAAATTGATATATTATAACATCAAAAAAAGTAAATATAAAACTATTGAGAAACACCAACACTACCACCAC
Organism: Scylla paramamosain; assembly: GCF_035594125.1. Taxonomy (NCBI): domain Eukaryota; kingdom Metazoa; phylum Arthropoda; class Malacostraca; order Decapoda; family Portunidae; genus Scylla; species Scylla paramamosain. Next base: position 2,358,907 of record NC_087151.1, on the reverse strand, counting down.
CACCACCACCACCACCACTACTAACAACAACAACAACAACAACAGCAACAACGAAAAGTTTCCAACCATGACAATGACCATGAGGAAACAATTTGTGTGGAGAAACATTCAGCAAATTAAGCAAGAATCCCTGAGAAAAAAAAGAAAAAAAGAAAAAAACCTGAACACCAAGGCGCTCCGGGTTAACGGGCTGATTCCCAAACAGGAACAGCCATTCTTTCTGTTCCCAGGGAAAGCAATTCAACAGGAACTTATAATTTATTAAGCTCATTAGATAATCACTACAGAAATGATGCCGCTAAATTATTAAAGATACCGGTTGCAGGACTCTCTCTCTCTCTCTCTCTCATCTCTCTCTCTCTCATCTCTCTCTCTCTCTCTCTTCTCCTCTCTCTCTCTCTCTCTCTCTCTCTCTCTCTCTCTCTTCTCTCTTCTCTTCTCTCTCTCTCTCTCTCTCTCTCTATCTATCGTCATCTTTGTGTGTGTGTGTGTGTGTGTGTGTGTGTGTGTGGGTAAATGACTATAGAGAGAGAGAGAGAGAGAGAGAAGAGAGTGAGAGAGAGAGAGAGAGAGAGAGAGAGAGAGTAGAGAGAGAGAGAGAGAGAGAGAGAGAGAGAGAAGAGAGAGAGAGAGAGAGAGAGAGAGAGAGAGAGAGAGAGAGAGAGAGAGAGAGAGAGAGAGAGAGATGGATGAGAGGAAAGCGGACAAACAGCAGCAACAGCAGCAGCAGCAGCAGCAGCAGTCGTCACCAGACCGCTCATCAACCAGAGGCAACACACACTCACATCAGCGTGTAACACAAAAAAATAAAATACATATAATGAAGAAAAAGATACAAGTTGGAGCACACCATCGCGGACACTATGATGACGCGCAGCCGATGGTTAGAGCGTTGTGGGGCGCAATCAAACAAGAGTTAATAGGAGGCGGGCCAAGCGTGGTGGCGGGGCGGAGGTGTGTCGCGGCGCGGCCCCCCTCTCTCATCAGGCGGGCGGCGGCGGGGTGTCCATGCCCACGCCACCAGTAGCGGCTGCGCCCAACCTCACAATTAGCCTGTCCTCTCCCTGATGAAGATGATGAATGCGCGTTGGTGGCGAGGGGTGATGAGAGACTAGGGATGTTGGGAGGGTTAAAGTCATCACAAAAACGGCATAAACACAAACCTAATTTATAGCAGAGTGTACAAGTTAATGATAGTGGAGGCAGCGGCGTCCGGGCCTCCGCCACGTCAGCTGCTGCTCGTCAAGGTGGGCGGGAGGGCGGGAGAAGGGACGGGGGAGTGAGTGGGAGGAGGGAGGACCTGGTATAAGAGGTGGAGGAGGAGGAGGGGGAGGAGGTGATGGTAGGGATAGTGGTGGTAGCAGCAGGGGGTGGTGGTGATGGTGGTGACGCACTGCTGCATGATGGATGTGGTCATATGGAAGCACGGGAAGAAAGGTGAGCATGAAGACCTTGAGGAAGCCTCACTGGTTAGTAAAGAGAAAATACAAAATAATATTCCAAATGTTAATTATCGATGAGTTCCGGATCACGAGAGTCTTCCACAATGCAGGGCGGCTGGTGGCTGGTCACGGAGGAGCTCCTGGGAAGCTTGTCAAGGAGAACACTGAACATCAAAGTGTATATCGTGCCAACGCTAAAGATGGAAAGCAATTATAGATACTAAGTGTACGTGTATGAAACATTGTGTTAGGCAGCGCAGTCTGCAGCGTGTGCGTGTTTCATGCCCAGATTAACGGGACTAGAAGAGTGATCCTTCCGGGCTGAAGGGCTGGGCATTTGGCGTGAGTTGCAAACTGCATACTTTATCTCAAGAAAATGTTGCCTAATTATGGGCCTTCAACACTCGCCTTAATCATGTCATTATTTATAGCTGTGTCTGACTCTCGTGAGGGCCAAGGTCAGTCTGGGCAGCCTCCTCACGAGTCACTGAGATATGGACGACGCGGGAGTAAACAGCCGCCCCTTGGACTCCCTCCCCACTTCACGGTTCCCAGATGGGGCTGCTGGTGATACTCTGGCCAGCAGGATCGCGTCTTGCCGCGCTGCTTTATATGTGCCCCAGTGACAAACGTGGTCATGTTCCGCCCTGGTTTGTGACTAAAAATTAATAGGTGAACTTTGAAGTCAGTTACCGTAAGGTTCATACCAAGTTTTCTCAGTCGTGACATTTGACAATAAATGTGAGAAGAAATTGATCAATTAATGAAGGCAGGAACCCTGACAATCCTCGGTCGGTTTCATCAAGATTACATTTGGTCCATACGATATTAATTTTCTACTTTATGTCAGAGCAAGGTTATACAAATGTCAGGGTTGGCGTGTCGGTCCGCGTCGGCAAGGAGCAGGGCCGTCACGCGCAGACACACGTAAAGAAATACACATTACGAGTGGTGCGCCGCGCTGCCCCTCCACCACCCTACTGGCGACCCGACGCATCCCTCGCCCATCTAGGATCATCCCGTACTGGTCCGCTACCTTTCACTCTTCCTCTGTGAAACGCTGACCGATGACTGCCATTTAATCACATTCGGAAATGAACGTGTCTCCTTTTGGGGTGCTGGTGTGGGAACACCCATCTGCCTCCCTGAGCCAAGGGCGCCTCCTCCCTGAACACTCTCACGCCTGAGGCAGCGCACGTTGGTTCAGCCTTTATTGGTTGTCCCCGTCACCCTTTAAGTGTCTCTGTTCTTCGTTTTTCTCCTTCGTGATCAGTGTCTTGTTTCATCTCGTGAACAATGAAGGCGCCGCCAAGATATAGGACACGTGGCGTCACAGGTTGACACTGATCTCATTGTTCATTCTTGTTGCCGATCAGAAACTGATAAAAAGATATGAATGTTCCCTTGAAAGGTGACATGACTTCACAAACGTGTGGGCGCGTAACCACCTGCCAAGTCACCTTGGCGGCTCAGCCTCACGTACTGACATCACCTCGCTGTGATGTGCGACTTTTTTGCCGACTGGAAAATCAATTTACTATTTTTTTTATTTATTTTGCAAGAGTGACAAACTCACACAGTTTCATTGAAAATTATGAAACACCAAACAGCTACGTGACGCCTGTGAGGCAGCGCCGCCCAGCACCGATATGTGGAAGGCTGCACGTCCGTCACCAGATGTCTTTCCTAGTCAACCTTCCGAGGTGGCATGAGAGAATATGAGGGATTGTGTTGTCCAGACCAATACCGGATCATCGACCCACCTCATTAATATTTTCTTAACTTTACTTGCTACATTTTGCTCAATAAATAGCTTACTTAAAAAATTTATCTATGGATACATAATATTGGTTATATTTGATTTGGAAATATTGTTGTCACCCACCAAGACACCTGCGTGCATCCTGCGACGCCGCAGCCTGGCAACACGAGAGTGAAGGTGTTGCTCCAACACCAGTCGCCCTGAGCCATGCCTGTCCTTTTGTCAAGGGCTGGGCCAAAACAGGACACACTTTCACGCCGCTGCAACTAGTGGAGACTCAATCTTTTCATTGGTGACTCACTGTGTGTGTGTGTGTGTGTGTGTGTGTGTGTGTGTGTGTGTGTGTGTGTGTGTGTGTGTGTGTGTGTGTGTGTGTGTGTGTGTGTGTGTGTGTGTGTGTGTGTGTGTGTGGTATCTTAATGGAACAAGACGCCAGCAGCAGTGGTACACTGTAACGCAATCACCAGGTTCAAGACCCACCGTCCACCATTACCTGCAGGGTGGAGGTGTTTGCTGACTTGTGGATCGAAAGCCAGTGGGTGGGTGCCATTAAGAGCAGGTCACCTCGCACTGGCCTGTGGCTGTGTGGTCGACACACACACACACACACACACACACACACACACACACACACTCTCTCTCTCTCTCTCTCTCTCTCTCTCTCTCTCTCTCTCTCTACACATAGGACTGGAAACTTTTTGTCAGACTCATAATTGCAGTTTCCGTCAATCTCTGCAGTCGATCTTCTTGTCAAAATCGGTCAGAGTTGGGAAGAATCGCCCATAAACGATGATTTTTTTTCTTCCACTCACTCCCGGAGCCGCGGCGGGGCGGCTCCTGACACAACGCACACTCACAAAAAAGAGAGATATTTCCGTTCGTGCAGATTTTTCATGTTTTTTTTTTCTCTCTGATTGTTGTTGTTGTTGCATTTTTTCGCATCCCTTTTGTCATGTGGGTGTGCCGCTGTGTTATACTGCAGTGTGGTGTGAAAATATGCACGTAACTGTGTATGTATATGTGTGTGTGTGTGTGTGTGTGTGTGTGTATGTATTTTTGCGTATATGCACGAGCTTATTTGTGCTTGTGAATGTACATTTTTATGAGTGTGTTCTTTTTTTTTTTACGGAGTGAGATGACTATGGTGCAATGACCATGGCGTGATGATGTAATGTTATGCAATATGTCGATGTGTTCTTAAATGGATTATTCGCCTCTATTCATGCACGTGCGTGTTGCATTTTGGCCAATATGTTATTATGATTGCATGCTTTCATATTCCGGGATTGCGTCGTACTTTCGTTTGGATGAGAGTACAGAACGCGAGTCCCAGCCAATAAAAGGTGCTTCATTCTGTAACATCAACTCTTGTGCATTCTGGTGTACAGCATGGGCAGGTAGTAATACATTTTCATCTGCAGTTTCAACGGTTATTGGCTTTGATCCTTTAGCTGAAATATACATCTCATCGTCTGACTGACCTCGAGCCTGTCTAAAGCTGTTCCCTGCAGCTCACCGTCGCCTCTCAGCCCCTCACGCTCTTCCACCTGTCTTTCTCGTCCGTCTGACCCTGACTTCCCGTGTCTGCAAGGAGGAACAGGGATGGCGTGTGATGGCTTTGATGGACAGAACTAGTCATTAGCGTTCTTCGTTGCAGGGAAGCTGATGACCATCTCCCACACCGACCTTGGTTCGTGGGCAACCCCTTGGGGGCTGATTAGAGGCTCGGCCCGGCCTCGTCCAGGCATCAGGTTACTCCTAACAAACGCATTTAAAGATCTAGTTATTCCTCGTTATCTGGTCAAGTAAATGGTAACAGTGAGGCGAAGGGAAAATATGTGACAGTTTTAGTGTTTGGTGCTGCGGGCAACACGCAATGCCAGATTGCATTAACTCCTGCTTTGCTTTTATTTTTTTCTAGCCGTTTTATCTCTCTTCTTTGTCTCCGCACTTGTTCTTCCACTTGTTGTTCTTGTTGGTCTTCACCCCTTCCTCTTCCTATCCTTAATTATTTTCATCTCTCTCTTCCTCCTGGCTGTCCACCGCCACCACCTATAATCTCACAGCATCCGGGTTTTGTGGTTCATTACAGAGCTGAAAAAAGACAAGGAAGAATCGATATTTTTAGAACGTGTGTGTGTGTGTGTGTGTGTGTGTGTGTGTGTGTGTGTGTGTGTGTGTGTGTGTGTGTGTGTGTGTGTGAGTGTGAGTGTGTTTTCACGACGGTCGGATTAAATTTAAATTCGAAGACTCAAGCAATCTCTGGAACAAAGGAACTGCATGCGGACGAGAATGGATAAAGTGTGTAGCAGCACATCTGGACACATTCAGGCACACGCAATGGGAGTCCTCATTATCAGATTCTTCACTTGTTTCGCCCGTTTGTTTCACGCATCAATTACGCAGGCAACGTTACTTTTATCAGTACACCTGAACATTTGCAGAAACAGTTGCATTCTCTGGAAAGAGTATTAGTATAGCTCCCTCTTGGCCCTCGTCTTGACTTCTTTGCTGGACTTAATAGTAGAGTAACTTCTCCCCAGACTAATATTTTTTGTATTAAGAACATGAGAACATAAGAAACTAAGGGAAGCTGCAGGAAACCAGTAAACCAACATGTGGTAGTCTCTGTATAAAGCACACCTATCTATATCCGTCTATCATCCATAAATTTATCTGATATTTTAACGTCCCCTATTGACTCTCCACCAATAATGTGATTTACTCCAGTTCCGAGTGTACCGCTCATGCTAAATACGACTCGTGGTGTTCTATAAATGCTACCCAGGTTCTGTGAGGGTGCCGAGAGTGGGACTGATGACTGTTATATTCAGTTTTGCAGGGTACTTTTGTGTGTGTGTGTGTGTGTGTGTGTGTGTGTGTGTGTGTGTGTGTGTGTGTGTGTGTGTGTGTGTGTGTGTGTGTGTGTGTGTGTGTGTGTGTGTGTGTGTGTGTGTGTGTGTGTGTGTGTGTGTGTGTGTGTGTGTGTGTGTGTGTGTGTGATCTTAACCGTTAATATTAACCAAACTCTTCTTATTTAACTGTACTAATAGAACTCAGCTAGCGATGTTCTGTCTCCTAAGATTTCTTTATCATACACTTCTTGCAATTTATGTGTATATATCTGTGGTACAGATAATTTTCTCTGCTAACTGGTTCCACGAGTCAATAACCCTTGATGTAAAACTGCATTTTCGTATATTTTTTTAACTTCACTTATAAGTTTAATTCCTCTCACAGTTTTCGGCAATGGCCTGCTGGTGTGGTGATCGCAGCGTTATCGTCTCCTGGATCACCTCAGCTCATTCCTGTTAACTATTTGTAGATTGTTATTTGTTTTCCTTTCCTTCTTTCTTTCATTCTATTGCCACTTTTTGTATATTTATAAAATTCTATGGATAATTTGAGGTTAACACTTTCGTCGATAGATTCCCCCATCCTTCAGTAATCACATACGATGCAATTCTTAAACACGATTTCTTTTATTACAGTCTCTTAAATAGTCATACTGGAAAAGACAAAATCAAAGTCCATTTTTTCTGCTTGTCCATGGAAATATTTTTCTTACAGCCCTCTGAAGGTAAACAGAAGATGAGCAATCCAGAGAAAAGGTTAAGAATGCCGTGATTAAAGTGTTGTGTTTTACCAGAGGACGGAGGGACAGGTGTCTGCAAGGTGAACTCGTGTACTCGTGTCTCAATTTGTCACATCAAGGTCGTTCCAAACTACTGTGAAGTTAGTTTCACTTCGAAGTTCCGTAAATGACGTGAAAACTAGAGAAAAATATTAAGGGAAACTATTCCTGCACAATGTAATTGTAGTAAAAACTGGCAGCAAAGCGAATAGTAGTCCTTGTTATGATGGTAATGATGATGATGATGATGAATGTAACAATAACAACAACAACAACAACAGCAATAATAATAATAATAATAATAATAATAATAATAATAATAATAATAATAATAATAATAATAATAATAATAATAATAATAACAACAATAACAATAATACTGCATGATGATCGTCATCATTATTCCTGTAAATGTTATCATAATTGTGATCACTACCATTGTTATCGTTGCATACTTGAAGAAATTTTTTTTTTATCTTGCAAGGAAAATCCTGGTTATTCATTCACCAGCTACCAGCCTCTGTCCTGTTCTTCATTACTATTTTTTTTTTTTTTTTTTTTGCTCATAAATTTCAATAAGACGGGGACTTTTTTTTTAATCTTGCTCATTTGAATCGGAATTTGTCGAGCACTTCACACTGCAAAATTAATAATCGTCAAAATTTGGCTCCACTGCTATGCAAAAACGAATCAGAGATAAGGTCCTCTTACAAATAGAAAATAATTATCATAATGAATAATAATAATAATAATAATAACGATAATAATTATTATAATTATTATTATTATTATTATTATTATTATTATTATTATTATTATTATTATTGATAGTAGTAGTAGTAGTAGTAGTAGTAGTAGTAGTTAATTTATATTTTTTTTTTATTATCACAATGAACGTCATCGTTATTTTCAGTATTATCATCTTTGTCATCATCATCACCATCATGAGCATCATCATGATGACGAGCAAAGCAGTCGGCACCTTTACGGCTCTCTTAAGAAATAATCAGAAAGAACTTTATCGTATCACTATATTTTGTTTTCTCTTTTTTTTCCCGACTGTTTTGTTCGTGAACACCTTGCACTGGCGAGAGAAAGCAAGGTGTTCAAAGAAGTGCCTCCTGTTTTTCTGATCATCCTTATTCTTATTCTTATAACAGTTATTTTGATTCGGTGCAAGAAATGAGAGAAAGAGAGAGAGAGAGGGAGAGAGAATGGTGAATGCAACACTATAAGGAGGCGCAGCAGGAGGGAATTCTGACCACTTTTTGGTGCCTACTGAGGAGAAAGTCGGGCACGGTTTTGTGATTAAGATGATCCGAGGAAAGCATAAAAAAGAATGATAAGGATTAGAGAATAAGACGTGGAGGAATGCAGGTGGAATTGTGAGGCAAAAGAAGAGGGAAAAGCGGGGCACCAGATTTCAAATGCACCGCAATAAATAGGTGCACCGGTGGAAAATACTGAAGAAAACAACACTTAATATTTTCCCTCACACTGAAACGAAACTGAGCAAGGGATCCTTAAATGGTCTTGGGGAAAACTGATCTCAGTAAGCATAGCCTCGGTAAACAGAAAAAAAAGTAGAATCTGGAAAAGAAAAAGATCAACTCTATCGCCAAGTGTTTTGAGACTCGTCGCTTCGAACCGTCCAAGCTGTGGGGTTTGGTGAGGCACTGGAAAGCTAACGGTTCTCGAGCTTACAGTGAATGTGATGGAATGAAGGTACTCAATAATCAATATGTAGCAAGACTGTTAGACAAGGTATGGGAGTGATTCTAATGTTCTGTCCCGTGAGGTTTTAGTAAGATCGTGAGACTTAGGCCTTTATTCCTATTCCTTTTACTATAATGGTCTTCCTTCTTGTAAAAATGCACTGAGGTAATCATTACATAGCCAGACTGATAGACAAGGCATGGGATTGATTATGAAGTTCTACCGGCTTTATCAGGTAAGGACATCGTGAAGCATAGACCCGTATTCTTAATCCTCTTACTTCTATGATATTCCTCCCTCTATATTAAGAGCACCGTAAGAAATGTTTGCATGGTCAAAGAAAGAGGGCAGATAGGAGGTAAATGTTGTCCTCCCTACGCTTAAGAAAATATTTAATCTGTATTGTTAATTCTCTCACTATCATCGCCTTCCTACATTTGCGTAGCCTGACTGATAGACAAAGTATGGGATTGATTACGTTCTCTATAAAAAAATTCTTGCATGGACACAGAAAGACAGCAGATAGGACGTAAATGTTGTCTCTCCTAAGTATTTAAGGGGATGAAGCAAAAATGTGTCTAAAAATATTATAGGTGATTAAGGGAGAAACTGTCTAGCAAGGGAAGAGTTCAGCATCTGGACGTCTTGATTCCACCACTTTCAATAGGCTAGTGAAAGTTATAAGGGGTTCTCAAGAGTGGTTTCCTGCTTCCAGTGATAGTTCAATAAAGATTCTGCATTGTCAATATGAAAGACAGACACGAACCCCTGACTTATCATTTCTGCGGTCTCTAAAAAAATGGCCCAATAAAAGTTAATTGTTTAATGATACAAACTAAGACAGCTGAAAACAAAGGCCACAGTGACGATTAGTCGGGTTGTCACGGATGCTTTTTCCTATTACTGGTACAGGACTATTGGTAAACGTTCAATAGAATCATGAAAACACTCGTGAAAAGTCCATTAACTTCAACTGGAGCTTGTTGAAAGTTAAGTGAAATGAGAAACCAGAATGTTCAAGAATACAAGCCATTTTAATGCATAAATGAGAAAAAAATAAATAAACACATGACACTCTTTTTGAAACCATTAGAAAGTTTAGTACTGCTGCCTTCGTTTGCGTTTCCTGGCAATGTAATGCGTGGCAAGAAGAAAAACGAACAGTAAGGAGTGGTTAGGGATCGGGGCAGCGTGGGAGCAGAGTCTCAGGGCTGTTAGTGGAGTCGTACAAACCCAGCAATTTGCGAAGCTTGCTCTGCTAACGATTCAAATGGATGCGAGTCATGGTCGTAAAAGTGAGGCCGAGAGAGAGGCGTGCTGGCTACTGAGCTCCGGGAACACTTACTGGTCGATCAAAGTAATGCACGAGTAGAAGTCATAATAGATACATAGCGCCGCAACTACATCATACAGCAACGAATGAATGAATAAGTAAACAAAATAAGTCAATACGTAAACACATAAATAAGTAAATAAATAAACAAATAAATAAACCAGTAAGGGAATAAGTAAATACATAAAAGTCCGTGAAATAGAAGAGCAATACATGCATGAGTCAGCATTCCTGGGTCAGTTTCTTCGGGTTTGTTCATTTCTTTTCTGCTTCTTTCCTGGATGCCGCGACGTGTGTGGCGAAGAGCAGGCCGTGCTACTACTACTACTACTACTACTACTACTACTACTATTAATAATATTTTTTTATTACTGTTATTATTAGTGGTATTATTATCACTATCATCACCATCACTATCTTCAGCAAAGCATCAACATTAATATTAACCTTTACACTAATAAGCACAGTAATAACAAGGAAAAAAAAACTAACAATAGAGATCTTACCAACACCACACACACACACACACACACACACACAGCAACACAACAGCAGCCCCACGTCCCTTCCAGCCAGCAGTCCTTCGCTGCCGCCGCACAACACTATCTGGGGGGCGTCCCTCAAAATAGGGAAGACATACGGCCCGCATATATTTTGCTTAAATTGCCGAAAATAAACCCCCACAGTTACGACCACACGCAGTGCACACATCACGGCCGCGGGTGATGGGAGGGAATGAGGAGCGGGTGAGTGATGGCGGTGAATGAGGAGCGTGAATGAGGAGGGGGGCGTGATGGAGGGAATGATGGGCAGTGAATGAGGAGGGTGAGGGATGCAGCGTGAGTGACGGCCAGCGTACACCAGCCGGCGCACGCTGCAATGCCTCGCCTCGCCAGCACCTTCACTCACCTGCCGTCCGTGTGTGTTGGATGGACAGGGCTTTACTCAAGTGTATGAAGGTGAGTCACGGGGAGTAAGGTATTCATTTGACTGTTATGGTCGGTCGTTTTTGTTAACATCCAGAGTAATGTAAAAAAAAAAAAAGTTGGCAAAGACACCTTAAAAAATTAAGGGAGTAGAGGTTAAGTTTATCTTTTGAAATTTACAAATGTATTGAAGAGAATGTAGTACAAAAAGCTGCAGGTGGTTATGGAAAAGTCTTTGCAGCTATGGGTGAGTTGACGGCAACAGCTAAGTATATAGTGTAAGACATATAGTTCTTCATGTATAGAAGAGGAGAGAAGAGGAAGAGGTGTCAGTTTTGCCCAGAATCTACACGCCGTTCATTTTATTAGTTTCTCTCTCCATTAACTGAGTAACTACACTATTCATTTACATACCACAGCAACATCTTTTTCCTTGCCTCTTCTAGTATTTCAATTTACACTGACGTTATAAAACTGATAACAAAATGTACTACACCTTTCAGAAGCACCACTGAACAAGACACGCTGGTCGGCACTCCTACACTCCCATGCCTATACTGTCTATCGCCCTGACATAAAAGTTTATCAGCACCCTCACTCCTTTATCCCTTTTATTGGTAAACTCTGGAATAATCACATTCCTTTCTTTTTCCACCGTCCTATGAGTTAAATGGTTTGCTTTCAAGAGGGGAGTATCGGACACCTGTGAAAGCTAAATCATCTTTGCATTTTGAAACTTTTACATTATACAAGTTAGATAATTCCTTGGACAGCAGGTTGCAAGCGTTAAGTGAACACGAATTAAACTTTGATCTGTTCATCGGTTTTTTTTTTTTTCCTTGTTCATCTTCCAGTTCATCTTCCATGTTCCACACACGCACGCAGAGTGAGAAAGAGATGTGACTTGCTGGGTGTGGCCTGTGGGATGTGCCTGGCGAGGTGTGGCCAGAGGTGTGGCCGTGAGGTGTGACCGGCGAGGCGTGACGGAATAGCTGTGCTGAGAGGCGGGTGCTCCTCCCCTCCAATGCTCTCCTCTACCTGCCAAGCGTAAAACTTAACACGTGTATTGTTCTTTTTTTCACAATGCGACTAATCAATTTTCCTGCAAACACACAGACTGTAACTTTCACCCGATGGAAATTAAAGCTTAAACCAATAAAAGCGAGGTTTAGTATCAATTTCAAATATGTTTCTTCTTTTCTTTCCTGAGGCTCACCAGAAAGACACATTTTCTCGGCTTTCTAAACTCTTGAAAAAAATATTTTCAAAGGAAGAGGAGCACCAGGAGGTGAATGAGGAGGAGGAGGAGGAGGAGGAGGAGGAGGAGGAGGAGGAGGAGGAGAAGGAGGAGGAGAAGGAGGAGGAGGAGGAGGAGGAGGAGGAGGAGGAGGAGGAGGAGGAGGAGGAAGAGGACGTAAGGTGTGGGCGCCGTGTTTTACGTGATGCCAGATGCAGGAGACTAAGTAACAAATGCAACAAATGAAAGCTTTATTGGGCCGATAGTGCTGGAGGCTGGCCGGCAAAAAGGAGAGTTACTGCCAGCCGATGCGTACTTTATAGAAGGCAACCACTCTCCGCCGCCCGGAGGAGATGGCCCATCTTAATTGCTTGCCACTGTTTACTCCGGGTAAAACTGATGTCTATCATTAATCCGCCTGGTTTATGGGCGAGGCCACTCTCTGAGCGCCTCGTCAAGGAGCACCGAGGTGGCGGACGAGAAAAATACGTGAACGCTATTGTATGTTTAGAGGCGGCGGGGGCAGCGAGGCGGCTGTGCCCAGGTGCGCTCACTAACTCGCCTTGGACTGGTCAAAAGTTTGCCGGTGATTGATACAGTGCTGGGGGAGAGGGGCGCAAATTTTTATGCATATGTATTTTTTTACAGGTGAGATAATTCAGGTGCGAGAGAAGGGAATTCTGCATCTTTATGGACTACTGCTCAGGGGAGCGTGGAGACCGGCGCCGAGGCGGGGAGGGAGGGAGGGAGGGAGGGAGGGAGGAAGGGAGGGGGGGAGGGAGGCTGGTGCTAGGGAGGCTGCAACCAAGGGAGGTGCAGTTGGACGTTGATTCGTAAATAAGTAAGAGGAAGTGAGGTGATAAGTGGGCAGTATACAAGTAATCTGACATGGTGAACTGAGAGCGAGGAGAGACGAGTTTCTCTCTCTCTCTCTCTCTCTCTCTCTCTCTCTCTCTCTCTCTCTCTCTCTCTCTCTCTCTCTCTCGGCGAGGGACTAAGGAACGTGTTTCCTAAGGCCACACACCTAAGCAGGGTCCGGGGACACTCGCCACCCACGCTCGTCAGGTTCCCGTGGGAGGCAGTAGGGAGGCGAGTGGCAGCCCCGGAGCATCAATTCTACTACAATATTTCTTTCCAGATCGTCTCGCACAAGTCTTGGCAGCGCTCTGTACACACACAAGGAAGAGGGAAGGTAGTGCACATGTGTACCGGGGAGTCGAATATCATGAGGGATTCCACTCATAAATATCGTGATGTAAACAATAAGAACATGTCCCTCTCCTCCTGACTGTGTTGTGAGTTCTTGGCTCCATACATAAGGAGGGAATCAGTGTCTCTCTTCCAAAGGTTGGCCTGAGAAATGAAGCACGCGGAGGGGGATGAGGATTGAGGAGGTGGAGCAGACAATATAGTGACGTAGGAACATTGGTGAAGCAGGTAAGAGAGACCCCAAGGAATTATTACGACATGATACCTACAAAGTGAGAAGACGACTCCCCACCAACTCGTTCGAAGTAACAGCAGTGGGCGTGAGAGGTAGAAAATAAAGTCGAGTATTGGAGTTTCCGGGAATGATATTGATTTAGTAGGATAAAGAAGGGAAGAAGGTATGGGAGGCTGAAAATTGGACGAGAAGTGTGCAGGAGAAGGTAAAGGAGGAGGAGGCGGAGGAGGCGGAGGAGGAGGAGGAGGAGGAGGAGGAGGAGGAGGAGGAGGAGGAGGAGGAGGAGGAGGAGGCAGTCCCGGTCCCTCGCGCTCATTTACCGAGCCGCTCTAAACTTTGCTAACAAATCTACATTACAAGGGGGAGAACTGAGTCTTGCATGCATCACTTTGATAAACAAGTGAGGATGAAGAATTGTGGAGAGAGAGAGAGAGAGAGAGAGAGAGAGAGAGAGAGAGAGAGAGAGAGAGAGAGAGAGAGAGAGAGAGAGAGAGAGAGAGAGAGAGAGAGAGAGAAAGCAGAAGCAACAGATTTATCGTATGCTCGCTGTCAAACGAAGTACACCTTTAGCATAGTATCACATCAATCCACCTTCGACCTTCCCATTCTTCCTATCACACATTTATGCATTTACGTGGTGTTTTGATGCACCAATAAACCAATGGACCTCATTATCATTCTCCTCCTCATCATCATCATCAGCCTCTATGGTTCAGCTGTAAGAAAAAGGCCTCCCTTAGTCTTCAACACTCATCTTCGTAAGCTGCCCGTATGTTCCAGACCATCACAGAAAAAAAAAAAAAACTCTTATCCGTTATCTTGTTCATCTGGGTGTCCTGTCATTCTGTTATCGTAATTGTCCATCGTTATTTGTTCGGCTGAGGGCTTAACACTGACAAGTAAGATGAGAACTGTGGCATCATAAGAGCTTATAAAATAATGATGATAATGAAAATGAAAAATAAATATATAAATAAAAAAAAAGTCTCTTTTATGACATTTGTTGGTAATATGAATGTTAAGAAACCATGAAGAATGTAATAAGTGGAAATCAAACGTAATTATAACTGAGAGAAAACCAAATAATCAATAAAACCAATGACAAGTAAAATACGAGGAACAGAACATGGTACGTGAGCATCGAACTGCCGCTCGAGACACGGATTGAAGCTTCCTGTTCATGGTTTTGAAATACAGAAGAAAGTCAAGCGAGGTGAGGCAAAGCAAGGCAAGACTAGTTTTGTAGGTAAGATGAAAGATGAGGGAGGCTGGGTCAAGCTAAGTAAGGTGAAGTGAGGTGACATGAGGATGAGTTCGAGTATCCAAGGTGATGTAAAGTGAGGTAAAATGAGGTTGAGTTAGATTAAATAAGATGAAGTAAGGTGAGATGAGATTGGATTAGACTAGGTAAGGTTAAGTAAAGTGAAGTGCGATGAGGCTAGGTTAAGTTAGAGTAGGTCTATTAAGTTAAAAGTGAGGTAGGGTGAAGTAAGATATGGTAAAGTGAGGTGAGGTTCGATTAGGTTAAGCAAGAAGTGAAGTGAGGTTGTGTTAGGTTAGGAAAGGTGATGTGAGGTGAGGTGAGGTGCACGGCAGCGCCTGGCTCACCTTGGGGGACACGCAGCTCACGTCCCTTCATCCGGCTTTGTTCTCCTCCCTGGCCGACCCTTGAAGAAAAAGGAAAAAATAATAAAGGTCACAGAGCTTTTGTTAAGGACCCGGTTCATTTACTTCATCGTCAGTATTTCTGGATCCGATTGCTGATACTGATTCTTGTCTCGCTGCATGAGTCCGTTCCTTTCCCCCCCACACACACCCACCCCACTCACCCACATACTTACTCCCCTCCCCCCCGACACACACACACACACACACACAGATGCACGCACACACACACACGGAACTCACTACTAATTACAGGAACACAGATTTAAACATACGGTAAAGAAGTATAACATTTCCCAGACCAGAATGTCATGAGAGGTGAGGTTGCCTACACTGCGTACTCAATTGTTCTTATGGAGCGTTACTTCGTCGCCTTATATGACCACTTATACTTCCTTGATCCCTCCTTCCCCCACCCGAAGCCACGCGCCCCTCACAGCCCCTCCGTCCACCAACCATGCACGACTCACTGGCCTCCGCTACTCGATGCAGGACAAATAAATAATCTGAACTACAAATTACACCACCACGAGACAACAACAAACCGCAGTGACCTGTAGCCGAGATATAGCAAACAACCGCAGGGCATACCCACCGCCAGAACAAGGACGAGACCCACAGACATTAATCACGCACAAGGCAGCCGCACCAGCAGCAGCAGGAGCACCCACACCAGGCCGACATCACAACCGTCAAAGAACCCTGGCGGCTATTGACCCGCCCTCTGCTGTCACCGACGGGGCGGCATCAACCTGGCGTAGCGTGCACGACCAACACTGATAAGAGAATTCCTGTTTAATCGTTAACCCCGCACGACATCCCCGTCACACCCCGCAGGAACGCCGGGCATGTTATATTCATTTGCTCCAGTCTCCTATTCTTTTTTTCTCTCTCTTTCCGAAGCACTAACCTGCCTGCTTCGCCCCACACCTGTGTCAGTTCTCGCCTCTCTGTCTCAAATCTCACTTGTCTCTGTCTCTCCGTCTCGGGGTTATAGTCTGTGTCTCGGTCTCTTGCCTCGTCTCATTTACGTGGTTCAGTTTGACTTATCTAGCTTTCTATGTTGTTTTTTTTTTTTTTGTTGTTTTTTTCGTCTTTTTTTTTGTTTCTGTCTGTCTGTTTAGGTGTGTGTATGTTTTGTCTGTTTGTTTGCTTGTGTCTTTTTGTGAGTTTGTTTATTTGTGCCTTTATTTCCTTCTCTGCATCTCTCTCTTTTTTCTCTCTCTCTCTCTCTCTCTCTCTCTCTCTCTCTCTCTCTCTCTCTCTCTCTCTCTCTCTCTCTCTCTCTCTCTCTTAAACACATACACACACACACACACACACACACACATACACACACACACACACACACACGCAAATGAAAGAGCTTGCCGAGACTGATTCCAGAGACACATCATGACATGCCGTGAGCTACACCCTGGCGTGGCCCAAAGGTGTCTCGGCCATCATACAGCTCCAGACGCCCTGTGCTTGCTGTGCATCACGCCGCGGCATAAAGCTGACGAAATGTTGGTGAGTGGACGTGGCGGCTTGTGATTTGGCGCTATCAAGCCGTGTGGCGAGGGGGAGGGGCGGGTGCCGTGAAGGGTTCGTGGCGAGGTGGGTCTCATGACGCTAATGGCACCGAGTGTGTCGCTCCTATGTGTCATCTTCCTGGCACGTGGCTCCTGCTGACACCTGGCAAGAACAGGTTGGTATTACGATCATGGTTCTTGCCGCACGACCTTGTTATATACATCACCAAAGTCCGTGCTTCAAGTTATGATCTTTGCGCGTTTTTTTTTTTTTTTTTAATCAGAGAGAACAATCAGAAGGGGCGAGTGTCTAAAGATCAACACTGTCCTGGGGAGCGGCGCAAGTATGGTGAAAGTGACGAGAAAAGGCTAAAAGGCCTCGGCGGAGGGGCGCTAGGCACACAAGGAGGAGAAAAAGTCGGTTCCTGAGTCATTGTTTTCCTGCCGATATCCATAAAGGGGTTAATATCGCAGGACGAGTCCAGCAACATGACAACACAAGGAAAACAAAATTAGAGACTGCACAGAAAATACGACGTTACTTTCAGAATTCTGTAAAAATACTTACGAGGAGGAGTTGAGCAATAGGCCGCGCGCTCCCCTGGGTGGGCGGGAGGGCAGCGAGGTGGAGGGCGGCAAGGACAACGTTAATGTCGCACCCTGCACGCTGACCCGGAATGACGCGCTGCCAGCCCTTCTCCCCTTACGTGTCCGCGTCAAGGGAGAGGTGGAGGGGGAGAGGGAGGGGGAGGTCAGCTCAGCCTCCCGGAGCAAAACATAAGTTGAGAAACATTTAACATTTTTCTGAAGCCCCGTTAGTAGCAAGCACAACAGCCGGCACTGAAACAGGAGCACCGGGGTGGACTGTGAACATAAAACCTTCAGCGGTGAATGAGAGGCGAAAGAGAGACGCGGAGCAGGGAGGTGCGAAAAGAGGCCTCCCATTATGCTTCACTAAATCACAAGTCAAGGTGCACCAAGACATCCAATTAGAGGCTCTACCTTACAGGCTTAACCACTGTTTGGTGTCCCCCATTATTCGGCGGCAATGGAACACACTCATCACCTGCTGGAACACACAGTAGTACCCTCGCCTCACACATAACTTACACGTCTTTACAATGGCCACCCTGCGAGCACAATCCCTCCATCCACCACCACCTCCACCACCACCACACCACCTCCTGCTCCCTCGTCTCTCTTGCTTTAAAATTCAAATAGCCACTTCCCTCCAGGCGTCAGGACATTATTCACATCCTTACTCTCCCATTGTTTCCCCTCCCTGGCCGTCCTGTCTGCTTCCCCTCACGCCGCGTCTCTCTCATCATCACCTCCTCCTCCTCCTCCTCCTCCTCCTCCTCCTCCTCCTTCTCCTGCTCCTCCTCTGCTTCCCTTTCTCCCTACTCTTTTTATACTGATTACCTTGCTTCGCTGTGCTTGCCTCGTCCATGCTATGCTGCTGCCGCTCCAAACATCGCATGTTGCTTTTCGAGTCTTCTATTTTCTCCACGTTTTGTGTGAGAGTGTGTGTGTGAGTTTTTTTAATAATATTTTTCGCCCTGCCTCACTTCCCATTCGGGGGAGTTTTCAATTTCATTCCAGTGTCCCCTGTTGTTCTTGCTTCCTGTCTTTATTTCTTTTGTTTTTCTTTTTTTTTCCTTTTGCACTATCACCCTATGCTCTCTCTCTCTCTCTCTCTCTCTCTCTCTCTCTCTCTCTCTCTCTCTCTCTCTCTCTCTCTCTCTCTCTCTCTCTCTCTCTCTCTCTCCGCCCCTCCACTTGGCACTGAGGGATAGAGACTCATCCCCGCTATCCTCTCGTCTCTATCTCTCCTTTCATCTTCTTTTCTTCTGTTTACGGATCGCCTCCACTTCTTCCTTCTCGCTTTTCTCTTTCCTCCTCCCTCCTCTCCCTCCCTCCCTTCGTGCAGTCGTTGTTGTTGTTGTTGTTGTTGTTGCTGTTGTTTTCGTTGTTGTTTTTGTTTTGTTCCCTCTTTTCGGACCATCTCCGTTTTTCCTCCGGACGCTAAATCTATTTTTCCTCTTCTGGTGATGTAAATAAAGTCGCTTCTCACATTTCCTTAGGTTTTGTTTCTCTTCCTCCTCCTCCTCCTCCTAGTCTTCCTTTTCCTCCTCCTTCTCCTCTACCACCACTATCTCCACTTCCTTCTCATCCTCTCCTTCTTACTTCTTACTTCTTGTTCTACTTCTTTTTCTGGTAATCTCCCGTTCCAT
>NC_087151.1:2330000-2335000 GCF_035594125.1 Scylla paramamosain | reverse complement strand
CACAGTTCATTGCAGCTGATAACAGGTTCGTTGTTGCAACATATACTCAAGCTGCACAGACATCAGAAACAAAATTCTTAATGTCCGACCTTACATGTCATCTGTTTGTATTGCTTTGTATCTATTTATTTATCTATCTGTCCATCTATCTATCTATCTATCTATCTATCTAGCTATCAAGCTATCTGACTATCTACCTATATGTATATAGTGTCTTTACATGATAATGGTGATCTGGCCAGCATATGTCCCTGTCACATAAGAGCCGATCTCTCCTGAAAGCAAACAACCTCGCCCATAGTGTTACGGACACACTTGACATGAGGATGTAGTAGGTCAGTATTTAGAAAGAAAAATAAAAAGTAAAAAATCATCTCACTTGTGGTTCTTTGTTCTTTGTGGCAGCGAGACAAGGAACCCAAAAAAGAAGACACTCTTGCTGCCATGAAGCATTGTTGGAGTGACGATGTGTCATTTCAGCAACTATTCTCCTTGAAATCATACTAAACTGTGACGTATGCTATCTTTTTTTTTTTTTTTTTTTTACTGCAGGCACGACGACGTATGTATGTAGATGTCCCTTGCAAGTCTCCCCTGCTCAGCGGGAGGCATCTGGAGCAATGGAGGGTGAGTGAATGTAAGAGAAGCAACAATTGCAAAGCTCGTGGCTGAGTTAAGCTGATGAATCGTGCCAAGTGATGCAATATGAAGATGTCTGTGTGCAATATTGCTTGGAAAAAAAAAGATATATATATATATATATATATATATATATATATATATATATATATATATATATATATATATATATATATATATATATATATATATATATATATATATATATATATATATATATATATATATATATATATATATATATATGAAATATAATGAGTGCAGGAACGCACTTCCTTGTAACAGTCCTTGGTGAAGCTAATGATAACTGATTTAATAAGCTAAATATGGATTTCTCTTTTACCAAAAAGAAACACTCGGTACTCGTGGCACAGCAGAGACGCGTGATGCACTCTACGAACACAGTGTTGCTTCGTGACAACCACGCTCCCCGCCGCAACTTGGCTTTCGTGTGACCTCTTGTCAAGGGGCGTGCGGCGGACACCACGACACACCGTGACACTCACTCCGCCTGTCACGCCTCAGCACGCACCGATCTGCTTATTGTTTTAAATAACTACAATTTTTCACGCCCACTTTTTTCTCTAAGAACCTCAAACATGCCCGACCATTATGTTCAGTATTAATCCTAATGACATGAATTTAATATGCACGTACTTATAGAAAAGGTTTACGAGTGTGGCTTTAGCTCTGTACTTTGTTCGCTGCTTGGAATGTGGTTGCATGCGGCGCAGAATATTTGTGTCTGCTACTTTGTTTTCAGCGTGTGTTCCTTTTGCAAGAGTTCTCCAATCTGGCCTGTAGCTTTTCCACAGTATTTTCATGTTACATATATGGATGTATATATGTGTGTACGTATGTATGTAAGTATATATGCATGTATTTCGTTATCATAATCATCAGTCACTAAGATTCCACTGCAATGTAAAAGTCTTTCCAAACACTCCTTTGTGGCAAGGTATCACTTGTTTTACCCAAAAACTAGTATCAAAGTTTATTGTGTCCCATAATTCAATCATTTTTTCCTCTCTGACTCACGTTCTATCTTCTTGTTCTTTCTTCGGCAGTTGCTTAGGACAATGGATCATTCATTTCTTTCTTTCATTAACAAGTATATTTCTATACATACAACATCGCTCTGTTAACAGTCAATGTAAAGCAGAAAAACTAGGCGGAAAGTGAATATACACAACCATAACGATATAAACTTTAACATTTCATTTCGTTTGCAATCATTTTATTAAAAATCCACTCAAAACTGGGTGGGGATGAAGGTGTGTGTGTGTGTGTGTGTGTGTGTGTGTGTGTGTGTGTGTGTGTTACCAGGCTGGCTGACCCTTCTTGAAGGGCCTCGTGCATAGCGACCCTTCCCCTCCTCGGCTGTGAGGTGACCTTGTTAGCCCCGCGAATGTCGTGCACCGCGGTAATCACTGACCTTACGCGTGATGAGTGACCTCCAGCGCTGACAGACGGCGACAACGGAGGATAATCACAAGCGAGGCGACATGTAACTAACAGCGACGAATGGAAGACAACAGTGGCGATGACAGATAAACAGTAATTAGACAAACAGAAATACCGGATCTGCACCATCAGCATGGCGGACACGAGTGTGAAATAGCGATGACACGCGTGAGAGAATAACAGTAATGAAGCATGTAATGAACGGTGATAGAAGCAACGGCCGAGGACAGTTTGGATGACAAGTGACCACGAGCATTATAAGGCAATAACAATACATAAGGAAAAGTATTGTGTACTGTATTGTGGCAGACGGCAGGGAGAAGAACTTGGACCTTGAAGTGGCGGAGGACAAGGTTAGATGGAGGAGACTCATCAAAAACAGCGACCCCGTACAGAAACGGGATAATAATGCTGCAGAAGAAGAATACATAAGGTAAAGTAAATTCTTAACGCTGACAGTGACACAGCACTCTGCATCATTGTTTTCATGAGTCTTATCAACATGTGTAAGAAGTAAGTACAATGGAAGAGCTCGATTCCCGAAAACGTGACACAGAGTAACCCTTTTTTTTTTTTTTTGTTAATGAAGCGAAATGAAAATAAGAATCTAACTCGTTTCACTTCCTGAAACACTCGCTTTTCCACTTTCCACTCGCTTTTCACTTTCTTCAGTACCCTATTTCTTAATACATCTCAATTTCTAAAAACATTTCACTTCCTGAAGTACTTTAAGTCTTAACTCCTTAAAGAGTTTCACTTCCTAAACACTTCACTTCCTAAAACACCCAAATTTCTAAAACATTTAATTTTTTAGCACCACTTAAAAAAAACATATCCTAAAAAAGAAAAAAAGAAAAAATATCTTCCTTTAAAGCCTCACGTCCTAAAACACTTCCCCACTACAAATATTTCGGTTCTAAAATCACTTAAGTTTCTAAATCATCACCATTCTTACAATAACTCACTGACTAAACCCTTCCTTCATTTCCTTTTTATATTAATTTGATCTCAAAAACTTGCAAATACAACACTTCACTGAAGGGCTCGCATTGTCGATCTTCTCATACGAGTCTAGTGATCCGAAGCTTCGTGGGGAGGCTCCATTACACCAACTAAAGGGTGTTCGTGTAAAGGGAACACCAATCCACATCCTTCCCCTGCATTGCAAACCTCGTAACTGTGTCTTTTATTACGAGCACAATAAACACCTCTCGCACAGCACACTAAAAAAGACGATGGCACATTCAGCTCGAGTGTAATTTGTTTAATGGCAGAAAAATATTGGGTAGTTATTAAAGTTGTCCCTGAGTGTGCTGTGTTTTCTCCGCCTTGAGTGTGGTAAAAGTGCATGTATTTCAAAAGGTGGAGTCGTCAGGATGGCTTCTTTTGGCTGACTGAGAGCAGCAGGTGGAGGCTCTACGTGCTCGATAAGCCCCGTTACCTCGGGACACGATTCAAACGTATATAAGATATTTCATCAATGAGATAATGAAGTAAAAAGGTGAGTCAATGACGCGCCGCTACGTCCAGGAATGCGAGGTGACCAAGACGGCGCGGCCCATAAAGCACTTTTTTGTACCTGACACTCTCACGGATCCACTTGCGGGGCCGCGGGCTGAGACGGAAGTGCGCACCGACAATCTTGCCCAAATTCAGGAACATTTAATCACATCTCCGTCTCGCTTAGCATGACGACAAACATCTGTCAGCAGCTTGAGGTGATGTGCATCTGTCACTGTGCTCCTCGGTGCTGTCGCAGAAGCGCAGCACTCAGACTTTTATCAAAAGGAAGTTTTAATCACCTGAATACCATTAGAAATTACCAATAAGACAATCAAGTCTTTTGCTTACTGACTGGTGTCAAGATTACTAAGCTTTGAATAAGAAATTAGAAAAAACAAATTCCCTAAAAGGATGCCTAAACGGATATCTAATAAGGTAATGCAGTATGGAGAAGAAACAAATGAAAAAAAATGACAAATCAATTAAAATGTGTGTGTGTGTGTGAGAGAGAGAGAGAGAGAGAGAGAGAGAGAGAGAGAGAGAGAGAGAGAGAGAGAGAGAGAGAGAGAGAGAGAAATAATGGACGAAGCCACCTGGAGAGATAAAAAGACACTAAGACAAACACATAGGTAAAAAAAAAAAAAAATTAATCAGACACACTAACACAAATATTAATAGAGAGTAACAATGAAGCAAACAGACAAGAATAAACAAAGTAAGCTTCCTTCTCGTACAATAATGACTTGAAGACTTGGGCAAATGAAGGAACAACTTGCAATGAAAACGGAGGAGGCTCAGTCACTTAAGTTGGCAGCAGCAGCATCCCGGTGTAGATCGAGGCGGTGGAGAAGTGACCTGAGCTAACACGGGCGGCGGGATTGACCTAGCGGGAGCAGCAACAGAGCCAACAGGAGGCACGCGTCGGGCGGTGCCGGATTTGTAAACAATGGAGTAACAGTCGTCTGAGAAAGTGACATCATAAAATCGCACAAGGAAATTTCAATGAATAAATGAATAAACAATTTAAATACGCGAAGATAGAGAGAATACACGGCACCACAGATAGAAATTTCACGCAGTATAATGCACACAAGCCAACAGGGAGTCTTGATAACATCGAGGGAGGCAACAATACTGCGGTACCTTGGGGGAACACCCTCTCACTCTCACCTTGACACCGTAGATGGACAGCTGCATAGTGGATAGGTAGATAGACTGTTAAATAGAATAAGTAGAAGAAGACGAGGAATACTTAACCAGTAATAAAAAAAAATAAATAAAAAATAAAAATATTCCATAGAACTGGACAGAAATGCTGGACAGATATGCTGGACAGAAATACTAGACAGAAAATACTTGTGATATATATTCTGGAAGATCGAGGCAAGAAAATG
>NC_087151.1:2322500-2327500 GCF_035594125.1 Scylla paramamosain | reverse complement strand
ATATGTATCCCTACAATGAAACTCACATTTGTCGTGGCTGAGTTTATCACGTGTGTTGCAGGTGATTGATGGCCAGGTGTTGATCATATGCAGTCACTCCCAAGGCGAGAGAACCAAGCGTCGGCCCTCAGGAGATGTGATTAATAAGGTGATAGGACATATTGCAAGCATCATTAAGAATCTCACCATCAAAGTACACATAAATTAAGCTTATGATCTTAGTACTACATCAAAGGGTCAAAAAATATTATTATAGTCTTGGTTTGTTGTAGTCTCTTGTGTCACCGCAGTGTAGGAGCTTCACATCTGTCTCACGAGAGCAGAGGATTTCAGAAGTAAGGAAAGGCCTTCTGCTACTTTCCTTACTTCATACTTTCGTGAGAGAAGCTCTTGCTCACCAACACCTTTCTGTTCGAGATCATACAAGAAACCACATTAAAGATATCAAAACAAACCACTAGTGTAGAGGATTATAGAGAAATAATGATGTGCAATACGTAGAAACTTTCACTGTGACAATCTTTCTTTAATCAGTTAAAGGAAAAAAAAAACATATTCGTATTAAAAATGTATCAATAGAAGTTTTTGTGTGGGAGGAGAAGCAGGGCATCCATCTAAGGCTGCATTCAGAGTCGTCTGTCGCAAGGCAAGCAGGAGGTTGAGAGTCAGGCTCAAGACAAGCCATAAATGACCAAGGAGTGATGACAACTTCAAAGATTAGTGCTGTCGCGGCTCCTGTGTCTCCGCCCTTACTTATTCCCCGCTCCTCTACTATTGAGTCAGCTGAGTGTGCGGCAGAACCCTGATCTCGCTCCACCCTCTCATGTACTCTACAATTTATTCAAGGTGTGGCAAATCCTCCTGTGGTAATAATGCTTATAAATTACCCACGACAAACGCCTCCGGATAATGACAGGCTGCCGATAGCATCTGCATATCCTGTTATTTTCATCGTAGCTTTTTGTCCTGAGCTGACGCGACGTGGGGCGGGTGAGTGACGCCGGGAGCAGACAGCTCGTCAGGCCTGGGCAATAAGGGAGACTGAATAATGATCCTCACGTACGAGAGATGTTTTGATTGCTTCATTCTCATTTGCATAGAATACCAGATCAAAGACATGAATAAATTACGGCAATAAGAAGTCTTCCATTGTTCTCCCAGCCAAGGCAGCAAATACAGGAACTGAGAGCGAGGAAGAAATACCAAGAAATTCACAATAATTATCAAACGAACGTGGCAAAAAGGAAAACGAGGGGTGAGTGACACGTAGGGACCACAAAAATGCGTCTGTCAAGTCCGGCCGCAGGTGACGGCAAGCCCCTTGACTGGGCGGAAATGCAGACGAGGCTTCCAGGGTTGTGTGTCCCTGAGTGATGGCTGACTCGGCGGGGAGTTGTGATTGCTCAATTTCCTTACTGATTGTGCAGGTGACAGCCCGAGCCTCACCTCGCATCCTGGTCACCCCGCCCCACCCCCGCCTCACCTGGCGCCCCTAGTTACAACACACTCCTCGGGCTACAAAACACTCCCTGCGTCCTACCTGCAACACACTTCCTCACCTCTCTCTGCGAAACACACTCCTCTCCTTACTACAACACTCTCCTCTCCTTACTACAGCACATCCCCTTCCCCCTGACCGCAACACACTCCCCTCCCTTGAATTCAACACTCCCCTCCCCTGACCGCAACACTTCCCTCCCTTGACCGCAACACACCCCTCCCCTGCCCGCAACACACTCTCTTAACCGCAACACTCCCCTCCCGTGACCACAACACACACCCCTGACCGCAACACTCCCCTCCCCTCTTTTAACCACAACGTACTCCCCTCCCCTGACTGCAACACACCCCTCCCCTGGCCGATAACAACCCCCTCCCTCCCTACCTCCTCCGCGGCCTCACACTTGGGTGACAAGGCTTCACTGTTCACACTATATGACCGCAAGTTGTGTTCAAAGAAAGAAGAGTCATCTACTTAATTTAAAATCTTTTCAGAGAACTT
The DNA here is from genome assembly GCF_035594125.1 of Scylla paramamosain. Lineage (NCBI taxonomy): Eukaryota > Metazoa > Arthropoda > Malacostraca > Decapoda > Portunidae > Scylla > Scylla paramamosain. The sequence goes on along the minus strand of NC_087151.1, from coordinate 2,325,498 downwards.
GTCTTTTTATTCACTTACACATGCAAAACACGGTGGAGTCAGGCTTCCCACGACCTCCCTCTTGCTGCGCGAGTTGTGGAGTCATTCTCCAGGAAACACTGATCACAAATGAAGATTATACATGGCGGTGTCAGGCGAGAAGAAAGAAGAGGTCCAGAAGGATGGCAACTCAGTTTGCATGTTTATATACTGAGGGTGAGCGGCAGTGCCCGGCCACGCCTGCAGGCGGGCACCGTCTTGCTGGGTGGTCGAGGCTCCGGCGTGGCAGATGCTTTGTTCGGTATCGTATTTTTTCCACAAACAAGTGCTTGATCAGAAGGGTAATCTCCTTGCATAGTTTTCTACGTGTCTCAAAAAGAGTATTACGTTGATATACGAATATATAATCTTTCTATTGTCGCATTATATTTTAAATTATTAAAATTACATGGAACCTAGGTATCTTTACCTTATCCATGTAATTGACTTTCGAGGATGGAAATTTGCATGTAAATTAAGAAAAACATTACAACGACACGTCTCTTGAGCAGCAACGTGAAGTGCGGGCAGGGCGAGCAGCGCCAGACACACTGCTACGCCGGGCCCGGCACGCAAAGGGTCCCTCGCCAGGCAAACGCCACATGTACTCTTGTCCTGGTTGTCAGATCCAATCTATTACGTTGAATGATCCTTATGTACCTATACGCTGTTCCGTCAGCTTGGTGGAAACATTCCTACGCAACACAATGTCTGGAGGGGGAACAACTCATCGCAAGTGGACTGGAAAGCCTTATGCATGACGACGCCTGAGACGCCAGGGACAAGCACTGCTGTGAGCGCGGACGTGACCAGTGCCGAGCGGGGCGCCTCAGGGCTGCTGTAAGGCGTGCAGTTTGCATAACAACATCAGGTCATTTGTGGCAGACACACCAACGCCAAGCTGTCTGCCCCTTAGGGTAAGTCTGAACATTATTCCTGAGAGATTAGATAATGAGTTCTCAATGAAGCTGAAAAGGCAATACGTCACAGTATCGTTGCTTAAACTCATATAACTTTCCCAACGTCACATTCGGTACTGACCAGCCGACACTGTCCTCGCTGCCACCAGCCGGCCTGCAGGTACGGCGTCCCCACAGCCACGGCGCCACGAGGCCAACTCTCACAAATTTATCTCAGAACACCCACCAACCCTCCACCCCGATTTTAGTTCGTACCTCACCCAACTTTCTGCAAAATCCCCTGAAATAATAATAAAAAAGCCAGATCAAACAGCTCCCGAAAAAAAAAAAAAAGGTAAAAGTAAAAAAAAGTTACACCAGGTTTCCATGACACCTGTGTGCATTAACCCGCATCTAACATCTCCCACACTAACAGCCACTCATCTCCCTCAGCCCGGCGCAGGTACACCCTGGTGAGGCGGGGGGACTGCGGGAGGGGACGGCGGGAGGGGGAGGTGGACTTGGACCGCAGAAGGAATTATCGAGGCATAAATAGCGGAGGGAGGCAGAGTGAGAGTTATGGCAGCGGACCGGGGACACTGAGTTAACAGGACAGCCAGGGGAATAACAACTGGTCCCCGGCCCGAGTTACTCCCTCGCTAACTCACCCGCAGGACCCCTACCACACCACCCACTTTTTGTACCTCCTGCGGCCACCTCTCCGATCCCATAACTTGAGATGTCTCGCTGCTGCCGGAGTCTGGAGGCCCCGCTCACTTTGATCTCCGCGTACCACTGCAGTGTCCAAATACGGGAAATATGAATCATGTCTTTTTTTTTTTTCTTCCTCACCCCCCCTCTCTCTCTCTCTCTCTCTCTCTCTCTCTCTCTCTCTCTCTCTCTCTCTCTCTCTCTCTCTCTCTCTCTCTCTGTGCAGCAAGTCCTCTTCACTATTCGCGTGGACTTGAGTTATGATCCGCAGATTACAGGTCTTCTCCGTGTCAGTCTTGTTTATGACGGCAACCATGATGCATTAGGCGGAGATGGATCGCATTAGACAGTTACGAATAAAATCATAATACTCCTTTGCTTCCTTGTAAGAAAACAAACCCTGGTCGGCCTTTCGGTTCTGCATCAGCGGCGGACGGTCGGCGGGAGCCCCAGTAGCCGGCGGCCGCTCCCCGGACCCGGCACCGGCTATGCGCGAATCCGTGAATGCTAATTAGAAAATGTAGACCGTCAGTGGAAGGATTTATGGCTGTGTTATTTTCCGATGACTTCACTCGGAACACCCGCGTGTGAGTGACGGAGCCATTTGTGTCGGGGTAAGGGAGGCCGCTGCGCCATCCCCTCCCCGCCCTCACCTGCCTCGCCTCCCGCGCCGTCCCGCCACCTGCCCCGCCCCTGCTTCCTGGTCTTGCCGCCGGGGATATTCCTTGAAGTGTTTGCATACAGCTGAAGGGATTAACCTTGTATTAGCCCGCACTTCTCTTTGTACCGTCACTTTTTCGACAGCGCGCAGATAATACTTGCTTGTGTTACTGATGACGCTGCTGCTGCTGGTGCCGCTGGTTACCTGAGCACTCCAGCAGACGAGGCGCCACAGTCATACCACGATTTTTATTTTGATATCACTCTTTATTTTCGTCTTTTTTTATACTTTTTTGTCTTGGGAAGTTTAAGACGACGCTGACAGAAGCTGCGGCAGGGTGCTTTGCAATTTGGGGAGTTACTTTTTTTTTTTATTTTTAATCTATCTGTACTGGTCCATTAGTGCAGTGATGACAATCTCATTGATACACCTGATGATACGCTGATAGATACATTCATTTCTCAAAGCTGGAAGGCAGAGAAAAAGCGGGCCTGCAAAAACGTAACCACAACAGTAGCCACAGACAAGACACGAAGGCGGTGATTAAGAAAAATGTATTAATTTACGTTGGGAAATGACGGTCTGTCTTGAAGCACAACGGGTTATCGGGACCGGTGGGCGGGGAGGTACAGGGAGCAGGGGAGGGAAAAAAAGTTAAGATTCTGAATGAACAGAGAACGAACAGTAACAATAAGAAGAAAAGAAGAAG
>NC_087151.1:2275000-2320000 GCF_035594125.1 Scylla paramamosain | reverse complement strand
GCGAAAAAAATGGGACTAAGGGAAAAGAAAGAGACGATAAAGATAGGACATATAGACAACAATGGAGGAACCAGTATAATGTTATGGCACTGTTGGTACGTGAATGAGATGGAAGGAAGGAAGAAAGGGAGGGAGAGGGAGAGAAAAGACCAACACCACCACCAGCAGTAACAAAAGCAACAGCAGCAGCAGCAGCAGGAGGAACGGGAGTAGGAGGAGGAGGAGGAGGAGGAGGAGGAAGAGAATAAGGGAAGCAAGGCGGGTACGAACGATGATGAAGGAAAAAAAATAGCCCAGAAAATAGTGCACAGGAAGAAATAAACCCATTACTTGAGAATGGGACGGGAAAGAAAATACCAAAAAGGGGAATGTGATGAAAGATGCTAAAAAAACAAAAGACAGCGTGTATAGGACGAATAAACAGGGAAAAAGAAAATGGCACGGAAGAGAAACAAACTTACTAAGAAAATAGGAGGAGGAGGAAGAGGAGGAGGACTAGTGAAAAATAAAAGGGAAAAGAAGAGGAGAGGAGGAAGAAAAAGAAAGACACTAAGAACGAAAGATAAGACGACAGCATGAGGAACAAAGATATTGAATAATCACAACAAATATCAAAGGTCCTCGCCATCTTGACCCTCTTCTCTTCCACCACCACCACCACCACCACCATCACCACCTGCACCTCCTGCCGACACAAGTCTCTGACCTCGGCTGGAGAATCCCCCGCCTGCGTCCCACCAGGCCGCGTGTGCGCTTGACAGACGCACAAACAGGTAAGTTTATGTGAGTTGTATATGCCACCGTTTCAGTAGACATAAAAGAGGATTTATAATGATTGCTGCTCAGGCCCGTATCGAGCCGGCGACATGTTTATGATGCCCGCCTCTTTTTATCCTGCTAATAGCTCAACGGCAAATCCAACTGGCAGGGAGGAGAGAAATGTTTGTTTCCAGAATTCCGTTTTAGTTTAGAAATTGAAAAGAGACGAGGAGGCCAAGATATCCTCTCCGAATGCCGTTAGCTTTTATGGCGTTCAGGAACAACACGTAGGACTGCGACTATTGGGACGAGGAGGAGGAGGAGGAGGAGGAGGAGGAAGAGGAGGAGGAGGAGGAGGAGGAGCAGGAGGAAGAGGTGAGTCCGAGGAATTTACGGTGCTCCTGCGTTAGGAGGGACGTAGACGAGGAGGGTGGAGTTGTAGAGGGAGGAGAACATAGAGGAAAAGCACGATGATGACGATGATGACGAGGAGGAAGAGGAGGAGGAGGAGGAGGAGGAGAAGGAGGAGGAGGAGGAGGAGGGCCATGACGATAATGATGTGGCAACTGGAAGAAGAAATGAAGAATAGAAGACAAGGAGATAAGAAAAACAAAACTACAGCACCTGAAGAACGACGACAACGAGGAGGAGGAGGAAGAGGAGGAGGAGGAGGAGGAGGAGGAGGAGGAGGAGGAGGAGGAGGAGGAGGAGGAGGAGGAGGAGGAGGAGGAGGAGGAGAGGAAAAGAGGGAAAGAGGAATAAACCAGGAAAGAAACCAACAAAAGAAACTGTAATGGATGGGTAGGAACAGGAAGAAGAAGAAGAAGAAGAAGAAGAAGAAGAAGAAGAAGAAGAAGAAGAAGAAGAAGAAGAAGAAGAAGAAGAAGAAGAAGAAGAAGAAGAAGAAGAAGAAGAAGAAGAAGAAGAAGAAGAAGAAGAAGAAGAAGAAGAAGAAGAAGAAGAAGAAGAAGAAGAAGAAGAAGAAGAAGAAGAAGAAGAAGAAGAAGAAGAAGAAGAAGAAGAAGAAGAAGAAGAAAAGAAGAAGAAAAAGAAGAAAAATAAAAGAAAATCTGAACTGAAACTGAAATGCACCAAAACAAAAAAACAAAAAAAAAAAAAAAAAAACAGAGAATGAAGGAGATGAGGAAGAAGAGATCCTGATCCTCATAGGTGTAGTGATATGACTGTTAGTAGTGGTGCTGGTGGTGGTGGTGGTGGTGCTGCTTGTTATCGTTACTACAATCCTGCAAATGTAACTTAACATATCAAATTGTTGAGACAGTTCTATAAGTTTTGTCTCCTAGATTCGAGCCGTAGTCTTCAGCTGACGCCTCACACAAACATACACACACACACACACACACACACACACACACACACACACACACACAAACACTTCGCCCTTCAAAGCTCCCTCTGTGCTTCCTCGGACCGCCGCCTATATGATGAGCCATAAAATACGACGAAGTGAAAAAAAGTGTAAAAATTTATGCCTTTCACGCCTCTACCAACGATCAGCATCGCTCACTTTGATGGCGTCCAGTCCGCCACCCATCCCTCACCCTCCCTCACCTATAAAAGTATTAATATTTTGCCTCCGTTGCAGTATTTCAGGCAGTCTCCTCCAACTTCTGCCTTCTGTCTCCTTCCCTTCACCCCTTCATGACCCATCATATCGCCCAGTAAGCCATCAATCCCCTCGCGGCCCTCTCAGCCTCCCCTCGGCCGTGCTCTCCCCTCCCCGTGAATCAGACAGAGCGCGGACCTAAGGCTCGCTGGCTGGAGGGCTCCCTTCCATACCTGGTTTACCTTAGCAAGGCTCACGCACGCTTACACCTCGCTTCGCCCATATTTTGACTCCTTGTATTTACTGTTTGTGTACCGTGTGTGTGTGTGTGTGTGTGTGTGTGTGTGTGTGTGTGTGTGTGTGTGTGTGTGTGTGTGTGTGTGTGTGTGTTTTCCTTCCATCTCTATTTCATAAAAGATTTGGATTCTTTCTTTTTTCTTTTTTGAGGGAGGTGGGGACGTTGGTGTGTTCAATGTCTTTTCTTTTATTTCACACTCCAGTTTCTTCCATACGGCGATGGTGAAGAAAAACTAGCGACACGACGATTTGTCACTAGCGGCGTTCAGCACCTCCTGGTGGGCCGCGCGGGGAGCTAGCGAGGGCTTGGGGGCAGGGAGGCATGCAAGGAGGCGTAATAGTCGCGGTAGAATGAATACAGGGCCATATGAGGCCATCCTGTCCCCAGGCAAGCCACAAGTCCTGTCCTGTCGGCTCGTTTTGCTAAAGGAAACTTTTATGCTAATTTGATTTTTTTTTTCCTGGAGTAAGTGGAAAAGAAGGGCGTTGGAGGAGGTACTCTTCGTCGATGGCAGGTAACTACAGAAGCCACCACGCCTACTGTCTGCTCCTTATTATTAACGTTGTAACTTTACAGAAAGAACAAAATTCTGTGTACATTCATGGCGGCGCGGGCTGCTCTAGGCGCCGCGGGCTCCCTCGGGTCTGCTCAGAGCGGAGTAATGGACCGATCAGGGTGTTTCTCCTTGAGGTGCATAACAAAAACATATGTAACATCCCCTGCCTGATTTGACTGGCAAAGTAGGTGCTTTTATGAGTCTTTAAGAGCATGGCGTCATATAGTTAAGTAAATAATTTCTTGAACATTGCTAGCTCATGAACTTTCCCAAACAGGTTTCGAGGTAACGTTTTAAATATAAATTCGTTCATTATTCAGCTTGTGGAGGGCGGAGTCTTGACTAGTGAGCTGGGCACTAGAGCGCTACTGGGCGCCGCGCCGTCCGTCGAAGCGTGACGGCTACAGGAGCGCCGGGGCGTCGCTATCACTTCCCCGCTGGCCAGGCGACACACGCCACTGCAGGGAAACGAGACCCAGCAGACACAAGAGCCCCATCCCTCACTGTGTCCAGCCTCTGAGGGCACCAGCCGGAGTCCACGCCACCCTCGAAACACTACATTACACGTGTCACTATATCTACACCCACAGTGGTCCTATTTCCCGTTACAATCCCGGCATCTTGAATTGAGGGTGCCTGGTAGAGGAGAGTGCTATGCAGTGATGATTCAACTATTAGGTGCACAGAATCAATTACATGTGTCTGACACTTATACTGGTATTCGGTATTAGTAGTGGTAGCAGTAGTAGTAGTAGTAGTAGTAGTAGTAGTAGTAGTAGTAGTAGTAGTAGTAGTAGTAGTAGTAGTACTAGTAGTAGTAGTAGTAGTAGTAGTAGTAGTAGTAGTAGTAGTAGTAGTAGTAGTAGCAGTAGAAGTAGCGATTGCTGTTATTTTTGTTGTTATTGCTATTGTAGGAGAAGGAAAATTAGGAGGAGGAGGAGGAGGAGGAGGAGGAGGAGGAGGAGGAGGAGGAGGAGGAGGAGAAACAATAAAATGACAAGGACAATAATAGTAATAGAATAACAATAACTACACAGCATTAACAATAACAAAAATAACTAATAAAACAGCAATAACAACAACAACAACAACAACAACAACAACAACAACGACGACAATTATAATACTTATAATAATAATGATAATAATAATAATAATAATAATAATAATAATAATAATAATAATAATAACAATAATAATATTTCACTTAGCAGATGGCGAGGCGGCGGGCTGCAGCAGAGGCAAGGGCCAGGTACATTCTTCCCTTGCACTCACGACCCTGCAGAAATAATTGACGCATGCATCAATCAGTAGCTTTAATTCAAAATTCCCTTTCTTATTTTGCCTATCTTTGCATTCTTCCCTTGCCTAAAATATTCGTCCATCTAGCATTACGTGAAAAAGGTGCATGCAGGCCTTATTCTCTTTGGTTCTGTTCTATTTTGTTGCTTTCATTTCCTCCCATTTCCTGAATTTCCTCCCTGGTCGCTGCCTTCCTCCCCCCTTTCAGTACCTCCTCGTTATAACTTGCTCTCCCTGCCTTGCCTTCACCTGGTGTTCCCTCCCATATCCATTCCTCGTAGTCCTAACTTGTCGTTCCTCCCTTATTCCTCCCTCCCTGCTCCCTCTACTTCCCTGCTAGCGGGTCCCTCCATCACCGGCGCGGGCCCCTCTCCCCCTCTTTCCTCTTCTCTCCCTACGCCCCAATCACCATCACTCTCCCCGCCGTCCAGTCTCCCTCCCCTGGTCTTTACAACCTCTCACAAGCCTCGTTCGCTAATATTTTCCTTCTCCTCTTACTGACGCCTCTGTAAAACTATATTTCGCTAAGACACCTCCATTCCCTTTCATTCCCCCTTCCATCATTCACTTCCCCGTGCATCATCGCCGTCCTCCGTCGAAATGTCATGGTTTTTCTTTTTTTTTCTTTTCTTTCCCTTTCTCTCCCTGTGTTTATTTCCTTACCCCTATCATATATTTTTTATTTTCTCTCTCATCCCGTGTGCTGTTCTCCCATTCATTTCCTCGCTATCTCACTCCTATCTCCTACGCTGTTCAAACTATTTTTGCGCCCCTTTTTGGGGTAACTCTCTTGCTTCTCTTATATCTTCCTCATTCTTTTCTTTCCCATTTTCAGCACAACACTTCTTTTTTCTTAATATGTGTGTGTGTGTGTGTGTGTGTGTGTGTGTGTGTGTGTGTGTGTGTGTGTGTGTGTGTGTGTGTGTGTGTGTGTGTGTGTGTGTGTGTGTGTGTGTGTGTGTGTGTGTGTGTGTGTGTGTGTGTGTGTGTGTGTGTGTGTGTGTGTGTGTGTGTGCATGCAACCAATAACTTTGGCGTCCAGACTGACAGTGAGCTGGATAATTATTACTATTCAGCTTATTTTTATTCAAATATTTGATAACATTTAGGCCTTACATGATTAAATACCACCAATGATGTCACTCTTTGTGGATTTTGTGCGTTGGTGTTCATTTTGTCTTTATGTTGATGAGTGTGGGAGGCGAGTGAGGGTGTGGGCTGCAGGTGATGAAGGAGAGGTGTGGTTCCTCTTCCCCCTTATGAAGTAAAAACACGCTACGTATGTATTTGAAATTATCACTGATACATGGATGTTTCTCATTCTTTACATTTTAAATCTTTATACTATGATTTGTCTTATCAAGCAATTTAGATTATTTTCCAATACTCTCTCTCTCTCTCTCTCTCTCTCTCTCTCTCTCTCTCTCTCTCTCTCTCTCTCTCTCTCTCTCTCTCTCTCACACACACATAACTTTCGTATCACCGAGGTATCCATTGTGATATCTTTACCCTTCGCCCCTGCCACGCCTCTTCCCCCTTCGCATCTCCTCCTCGTCTCACACAACTGCTCTCTCTGTTCACTCCTCCACTTCGCTATTTTTCAGATGCAGTTCCTGTTATTCCCTATTACTTCTTGAGTTATTACTTTTGCAAATCTCTCCTATAAGCCTTCGTTTATATTTGCTTTTGTATATCTTATTTTTTGCACGTATCCTGGCCGTTTAGATTGGGGGCTTTTTTACGGAAAGAATACCTCTCTTCTATTACATTCCTGTTTCTGGTTGCGAGTGAAGGCGAGAGGCAGTGAGAGGAGTGCTGTGACGCTCGCGCTGCCTCTTCCTTTGCTCCTCCTCCTCCTCCTCCTCCTCCTCGATCTCCATCCTGCCAACACTCCGGCAATTCCAGTTTGTTCCATTTTTTCGGCGATCATGACTGTTGTCTTTGGAAAGTAATGTGAAGATATCAACAATGCTGTTACTGATACGTGCGTGAGGAAAGGGTTGCTTGTGCAGGGTAGGAGGGGAAGGTTGGGGAACACACACACACACACACACACACACACACACACACACACACACACACACACACACACACACACACACACACACACACACACACACACACACACACACACACAACTCAATTAACGCCTTGAACTGATTGAGCACCTTCACTTCCCGTACTACATTCTGCTTCAGTAGTCATTTAATTTGAAAATAATTACATTTTCTACGCAACAGTGACAGGGGCGGCGACACACCTGGAGCACGGAGCCATTACCTCTAATCACTATCAGCCAGACTCGGCGTCCGGCGTCATCGCCAAGTGGAGGGAGCGAGGCAGGCCGGGCCCATGTGGCTCCCACCTCCCAGCGCTGGCCGAGCCTCACACACCAAATTTCCTCTCCCCTCCCCCATGAACTCTGTAAAGTCTCATAAATCCTTGAGGGAATCCTGTAATACAGTTTCCTTTCTTAACTGAAAGTGAAATATAATTTCTGTGTCTTCACTGATTCTCGGCCGCGTGAGGCAGTTAATGTGTCACTAACTTTTAGAAACTTTTACTTTTTTTTTCTTTCCGAGTGTGAGGAGCACTGCTACTGTTTGCTTTCCTTTACTCGCTGTTCTTCTTGCCGCCGCCGGCGAGAGCCAAACCGGAGTTAGATTAAATGCCGCCAGGATCTGCGAGGCTCCGGCCAGCACCCGGAGGTTTACTACCGCTCCAAGTGGAATAAATTGACGGTCCGTTAGCTGCAGCTACACCTCACGCCGGGAGAGACACATTCATTTTCCTCCGCCAACTCCTTTTTTTTCTACAGTATTACGTATTCTAGGAAGGGCCGATGTCCAGGGAATAAGAACTGGGAAAGAATAGCGTCGTAAGTAAGCCAGAATGTGCCTCGTATTTCCCGCTCCCCGGTGGCCATCCTGTTTACCAACAAGACGCGCCCTCCTGTCCCGCCCCCGCCCCCGCTCCCGCCCACACACCACAGACGCCCCTCACACCCCACGCACCCTTGCCAGCGGGTCACTCACTTGCCGGCAACTTAGGACAGACTGCCTGACGATGTTCACAAAAGGGATTAACATACGGTCGCCAGTGGTGGATACTCTTCCCAAACTTGAACCTTTCCAATGGAGAGCGTCAGGCGTGTGATTCCCTCGCCGCCGCCTGCTGCACCACAGGCCACACAGGGAAGAGATAAACTAATTACTTTCTGCCTATTATACAAAACACCAGCGTGTATGTAGTCCAGGATCTTGCCACTGGCTTCTTAAGAGTCAGCAAAATCAGTACCACGTTAAAGTCACAAATGCATCCGTGCTTATTTGCTTTTATTTAACACGTGATGCGAACCAATTCCTCCCAAGAGACGCTGCTTGCACTATTGAGAATAACACAGAAGAATACAGACATTTTACAGAGGAGAGAAAAAGTAAATCGTAAAGCTGAGAGCCCATAAATTTCAGAATAAAAATACATCAGTAGTGAGAGACAAGAAAAAAAAAACAACACTGATGACATAAAGAAAATAATACACTCTCAATAATAGTTAGCTTTCAGAAATCACAAGACTGGGCAACTGAGGGCGCTGATAAGGATGAGAGAGAGACAGGTAGAGAGCGGTGAGAGAGAGAACCACACGATACACTAGCAAACCACAACGAAGCGCATGCCCTCCCCTGCTCTCATCCTGCCGGCGGAGGTGTCTGGGTACCCGGTAATTAGTAAGACACACGGCCTCTTCCCAGGTAACAACATTCCTCAGATTCAGCGCCACCAGAGTTATTAGCTACGTGTCATGATCCAAACCCTCCACCATCACCTGTCCCCGCATAACTCACTGCCGTCAACCTGTTTACAAGGAAATTACTCCTCCACCTCTCCCTCTCTCTCTCTCTCTCTCTCTCTCTCTCTCTCTCTCTCTCTCTTCCCAGGCACTGCATAATGAACGGAAAATACAACTTGGGTAGATGTGTTGTGAAATATTTTGAGAGAGAGAGAGAGAGAGAGAGAGAGAGAGAGAGAGAGAGAGAGAGAGAGAGAGAGAGAGAGAGAGAGAGAGAGAGAGAGAGAGAGAGAGAGAGAGAGAGAGAGAGAGAGAGAGAGAGACCAGATAAACAAAAAACAAGCATTGCATTATTCCCTTATTCTGGAGAGAGAGAGAGAGAGAGAGAGAGAGAGAGAGAGAGAGAGAGAGAGAGAGAGAGAGAGAGAGAGAGAGAGAGAAAGGATTACGAGAAACTAACAAACAATGACCCCTGTGACGTGGGTGACAGGGAGCGAGGCAGGGAGCACCAGATGGCCCCCACACCTCACCCAAGGCTCTCGTGCACACTGAGAGAAAAAGAGAGAGAGAGAGAGAGAGAGAGAGAGAGAGAGAGAGAGAGAGAGAGAGAGAGAGAGAGAGAGAGAGAGAGAGAGAGAGAGAGAGAGAGAGAGAGAGAGAGAGAGAGAGAGAGAGAGAGAGAGAGAGAGAGAGAGAGAGAGAGAGAGAGAGAGAGAGAGAGAGAGAGAGAGAGAGAGAGAGATAAAGAAATCGGTCGCTGTAGGAAAAGGTTGAGTTAGATGTGAGCTGAATACATATATTTTTATGAGAGAGAGAGAGAGAGAGAGAGAGAGAGAGAGAGAGAGAGAGAGAGAGAGAGAGAGAGAGAGAGAGAGAGAGAGATTTCAAACAAACATTCACCCGTCGCTATCGTGTATTGCGTTACGACGTTGTAGGAAATCACTGCCGCGTCACTGAGCCGTCCCGGAGCGAGGAAAGCCAAGACACAACTCCTGTCATTGCGTTTTCTTTCTTTTTTTTTCGATCACAAAGGAACACAAAAATACAAAATAAAGACAAACAGCAGCAAACCTCTTGGTCCTTACGGAACTGTTTGTAGAGAGCTTACAATCCAACCTTGTATGAGAAATAGGATAACAGATGAGAGGAGGAAGAGGAGGAAGAAGATGAGATGATAAAAGAGAAGTAGAAGAAACAGCCCACAGACTAAGAAAAGGACTAGGACGACAAGGAAAAGGACGAGGAGAAAGAGGAGGAGGAGAAGAAACAAGAAAAGGAAAAGATGAGATAGAATTCTTAACTAGGAAGCATGTGTAATGACTGCTTCAATCCCTCTGATGGACGAATGTAAGTTGAGCAGTGCTGGTGTACTTCAATGAACTGAGAACAAACATTTGTAATCAACACGGGCATCAGATTCCTTCAGTCCCAGTCTCGTCTTTCCATCACGGCCCTGGGGGATGAAGGAAGGAGAAAGATGAAAATGATAACGTCGTTTTCTTTGAGATGAAGAACGCTCACTAATACGTAATGTTATTTTTAGTTTGTTGATTGGTTGTTGTGGAGTTGCTTATCCGCTTGGTTATTCTTTCACTTGCTGCTCTCCGCCCCGTCAGGAGTTGTGTGAAAGTGCACGTCATCAAGTGTGTTTCTCCATGACTCAGTGCTTGCGAGCGGCTGAGTGTTGTGTGGGCGCACGCGTTAACACCAGTTGTGGTAGTGGTGATGGCGATGGCGGTGGTGGCAGTGTAGTAGTAGTAGTAGTAGTAGTAGTAGTAGTAGTAGTAGTAGTAGTAGTAGTAGTAGTAGTGCTGTTGCCACTGTTGCTGCTGCTGCTGATGATGATGATGGTGGTGGTGGTGATGATGATGAGAAGGAGGATAATGATGTTGATAACGATAATGATGATGATAAAAACAAGAATAATAATACTGATTACAATAAAGAAATAATAATAATAACAATAATAATAATGATTAATATTGAATATAGATAAATAAAGCCACATCTCACATGACGTTTTATTGTGTAATGATTGGAAGACTATGCAGGGTTTATGTTCAGGGTGAATGACAGAACGTGATCTCACCGGCTAATTACAGTGTCCAATGGCTAATTATGGTCAACAACGATTAATTATGGCCTTCAACAATAACAAGCTGGGTCAAGTGAATAGGGCAGTTACACCACCAATTGTGCTAAGCTTCGGGTGCCACTATGTCTGTTAGTTAATGAGTTAGTTAAAGACGCCACCGCCCACACGAGGCCCACAAGCGCTCTTAATAAATGGACAAAGGGAAAATTATATTACGAATGCATATAGCCTTTTTATCAGTCAGTCTGTCTCTGTCTTACATCTGAGGTTAAATCTAGGTATAAAATTAACACCATTCTGCGTAAGGAAGACTGATCCTGAGTAACAGTAAAATAAGAAAGAACTTGCTCATACATTAGTTAGATACACCCTCAGTGACATGACAATACTAATATGGGTGGTGACGGTGCTGACAGTGGTGATGATAATGATGCTATAAATATAATCAACTTCTAAATCAATCAATGTCAAACAGTTGCGTGATAAGGGACACTAGTAACGCAGCAATTGATTTACGAGTAACGAAGGTGTACTGGACGTGTTAGCTGCTGATGGTTACTGAAGTGCTCCTACGGTAGAGAGGAAATTCAAGTTTTTATTGTGTTGTGAGCGGAATACATCTGGTCATCCTCGTGTTTTCAGTCACTTTGGTGTTTATTGATCACATGTGCCGCTCCTGTTCGTGTGTGTGTGTGTGTGTGTGTGTGTGTGTGTGTGTGTGTGTGTGTGTGTGTGTGTGTGTGTGTGTGTGTGTGTGTGTGTGTGTGTGTGTGTGTGTGTGTGTGTGTGTGTGTGTGTGTGTGCATATGTTTTTCTTTCATTTAACTCTAATTTTTAGCATTAGTTCAATTTACGTCTTCTTGTCTGTAATTTACATGTTTGTCTGAATGTCTGGCTGCTTCTCTCTCTCTCTCTCTCTCTCTCTCTCTCTCTCTCTCTCTCTCTCTCTCTCTCTCTCTCTCTCTCTCTCTCTCTCTCTCTCTAGCACATTCACTCATCATTATTCAAGCTACTCGTCCAATCCACACATTTCTTCACACCCTATCGCTTCTCTCCTCCTCTTTCAGTCATTCACTCACTCCTCTCTCGCCCTTCTTCACCATCCACGTCCCATCTCTCCCTCACCATCCCCTCCTCGTCGTCAGTCTTGTCCCTCTCGGCTTTCAACCCTAAGTTCTGACGAGTGGGCCGCGGGGGGAGAGGTCTGAGGGCCTGAGGGACTGAGCGGTAACAGCACAGTAACTCTGGCAAGTAACTCAGGGAGGAGGAGACAGCTCGGCCCCAGTAAATCTGCCCCTATGACGGCGTGATATGTTAATGTGTGAGCCAATACTGCTGTTGAATGCACTGCGAGGTTGCCAGATCCCAGGGGACTGAGAAGTGTGCTCGTGGCCACGTCGTCTGGGTGTCTGCCAGCCCACGATAAGTCACACTCTTACTTCTTATATCATGATTTTTTTTTCCATGTGTATAAAACTGGAAAAGGCAGAATATAATGCAGGTGTTGTTTGTGTCTGGCACAATGCATGAAGGGACACGTGACCCACATCCTGGCAACGATTCCGCCGGTAACTCCTGAGGTCGCTCGTGAAATGTCTCCATTGACTCAAACGTCCGTATTCCCCAAGACTCACAAGGGTGCCTCTGCAGGCTGTGCCCAGGGGCTGCGCGGCCTTCCCGCCACTGTGGCCCGGCGCTTTCTGCTGGGAAGTGATGATGCATGCACCTGAGGAACTGCGCGAGTATTGTTTTGTCTCTTCTCAACCTGATTTGCGATCATATTTTTCAGTGTTGTATCTCAGAAGGTATTTATTTGTCCGGTCCGTGTTATGCATGTGAGGGCTGGCGGCGGGTGCTGATGAGGCGCCTCTCGCAGCCATGGGAGAGGGGCGCCGGGAGCAGGCAGGAACAACGTGATAAACTCTACTTAACTTAAATCTCAGCTTGCGTTTATGGGTACACAGCGCAAACCCAAGGGTCAAGGTGAGGCGGATGGAGCACCTGTGATTTATACGAGGGTAAACGCTGCCAAATGTGGTACAGGTATACACCGGGAAGGCAAACACCGAGCCAAACACACAAATGTACATATCACTCTCGCCGCCGCTGCCGCCACCACCACCAACACCACCACTACTACCACCACCACCGTGCCATCACTTTATCATCAGCTTCATCACCACGACATCCATCAAAACAACAACCACCACCACCATCTTACATCCTGCCCGGCATCAGCGCCACCATCACCTCGGCGCGGTGTTAGTCTGCATCGCGGAGGACAAAGGCAAGACAAGGACCGTCCCTCTCTATGCAGCACCTTCTCACTTACCTCTCCTCACGTCCTCTCCATCATATGCTTGTCTCTCCCTCATCACGTATTCTAACCTCATCTTCAACACATTCCTCATATATTCAGTAACTTATTAACTGCTTATTTATTACACACATCTACAATATTTCTTTTTAATTCGCTAACTTCCAAACTGCTTCCTCATACTTATTAATTCCTTACACTTATCCTGTTCGTCGTTAAGTAGTCCTGATTCATAAAGACTTTCCAGACTAGACGTTACGTTCCTAGGGGCATTACAATTACCTGCAGCAGAACATCTGGATTGCAAAGTGATACAGGAAGAAGACACAGTTTATACTTAGCCGAGCGACACACGAGACAAAACAGAATATCCATGTTTCCTCCCTGTCCCGCAGTTCGTGGCATCAGCAACACCAACTCCAACACCACGAGAGTCTCAAGCATTGTAGTTATCGAGAAAAATAAATAAACAAATAAACTATAACTTCCTTAGTGCCTTCCATAAAGTGGAAGCCTCCTAACACGCTACCAGACATTTTCTCTTCATATCCTTCAGCAGGAGGATACGAGTGCTGGTTAGCTGGGCAGTGCTATGCGGACCCCGTCACCTGAAGCGCCCTTCCCTCCCTTCGTGGGCGGTCCGCTAAATGCACGTAGCCGCGGTGTAAACTGCTGAGTAATTGCGATCATTCCTTTGTTTGTCTTGAGGAGCACACGTACCTGCTAACCAAGACGTGTCATATGTATTTCCCTCGTACATTACCAAGCGCTGAACCATCGACATCTCCCATTTAGAGACTCGGGAATACGCCCTCGTGCAGCCTGGCGCGGGATCTCGGGACCAACACACAGCACCTGCAGCAAGTAATCGCGGGTGCCTTTTGCTCCTCGTAAGACGTAAATACTCTCGAACCTGTTTTTCGGATCATTACCCGAGGTGTTTCTTATTGGCGAGACGAATGGCCTAATTGAGGGTCCCCGCGTATATCGCTCACCCCGTCACCCCGTCTGGAACATCCGGCCTCACTTTACGTCCCTCCTAATTGTTCTTTACGGCCGACGCCCAGACACACTCGTAATTATAAGTAATTGTGTGTCACATCACCGAGATATGTAGCTCCCAGGTATCCCGCCCGCCAGACTACCGCGCACCGAGGACCTAATGACTCATCTCCTCCCATAGACACACACACACACACACACACACACACACACACACACACACACACATAACACTATCTGATGTGCCTCCATACGGGCAAACAAACAGATACACGAAGATAAATATAGCTACACACATAATCGTAAGCATAAAATATATATAATGACAACGGGAAACTATGAATATATGCATGTAATTCCACGAGCAGGTGATCCAGGGGCCGATAGCTGTCAGGCTGGGCGGCGGAGGGCCCACCTCGCTGCCTGATGGGTCCTCGCATCCGCCTTTCGCTGCTATTTGTTGCTTCTTCCCCACGTTTAAGTGACACCTCGCGCGGCGGCCAGTAAAAGGACACATTTTGATGCGACTCTCGACGCCTAGTATTAAGGAGATGGAAAGTAAAAAGAAATAACAAGTTGCGAGATCATATTTCTGAGAAAGCTCTCTGACTGAGCGGAATTCTGAGCGACATCAACCGAACATGGAATTATCTGACCAACCTTTATTGCATTATATATCTCGGTCATGGCTTTTATGCAATTACCAATTATTGTTATTATTTGAATTTTATCAGACAGTGAACCCGGAGCACGGAGGAGTAGCGCAAGAAGCAGAATGTCGCCCCGGTGGGCGCGGGAGGTCCCCTCACCCCCCACCGCGACGGACAAAAACGCGGAAAGTAATTTTAGCTCATTTTGCGAAACAAAACAACCCAGAAGGAATTGGCTGCGCTCTACACGAAACAAACTGCTCTGAAAAATGAAAGGGGAAATTAAATAATCAAATAATAATTGTAAGTGGTGGGATACATCAGCTCAGGGCCAACACGTGGGAACACTGCCAGCGCGCTGACACCACCGAGGAAGTGACAGCAGGCAGACGAGGACTGAGAGAGGGAGAGAGGGGCAGGGTTTTCTTTTCAAGGAGGCGAGGTGAAGGAGCGACAGAACACAGCGGGAGGCATAATAGTGGCGTTAATGACGTGGTAATGATGGTACTGGTGGTCGTGGAGGCGGTGATGATGGGACTCGCTACTATCAACCCGATCCATTTAGCTAAACTCCTCATCCACATCCCGGACACGCATTTTTCAGGCAGGTGAGTGCAGAGCAGGTCACGTGGCGCCTCGCCCACTGCTGATGGATTGTCGCGGCCACGCTCATGCACCGCCGCCTACTCTACGACAGGCACGAGCCCGCGGTTGCCCGCTAATATTTCTGTTCTGCCACACTACTACGCTTGAACGGCACGTTGAGGAGGTCTGAACGTGCAGCACAGAGAGAGAGAGAGAGAGAGAGAGAGAGAGAGAGAGAGAGAGAGAGAGAGAGAGAGAGAGAGAGAGAGAGAGAGAGAGAGAGAGAGAGAGAGAGAGAGAGAGAGAGAGAGAGAGAGAGAGAGAGAGAGAGAGAGAGAGAGAGAGAGAGAGAGAGAGAGAGAGAGAGAGAGAGAGAGAGAGAGAGAGAGAGAGAGAGAGAGAGAGAGAGAGAGAGAGAGAGAGAGGTCTGAACGTGTAGCACAACTGTATGAGAGAGAGAGAGAGAGAGAGAGAGAGAGAGAGAGAGAGAGAGAGAGAGAGAGAGAGAGAGAGAGAGAGAGAGAGAGAGAGAGAGAGAGAGAGAGAGAGGTCTGAAAGTGTAGCACAACTGTATGAGAGAGAGAGAGAGAGAGAGAGAGAGAGAGAGAGAGAGAGAGAGAGAGAGAGAGAGAGAGAGAGAGAGAGAGAGAGAGAGAGAGAGAGAGAGAGAGAGAGAGAGAGAGAGAGAGAGAAAGTCTGTATTTGCTTTGAAGTAAGCAGGCAATTAACTATAAAAGAAATCCTAGTAAATTTGAACTCGGCAAAATCCTCGTCGAGACAGGAGGAGGCCCACGCCCCGAGCCCCGAGCCCCGCCCGCCCCCGCCTGGCCGCCACACACCTGTTACACACCTCACGATAGATCTCCTCGTGGGAAGTAGCACTGAATCTTACACACAATATATTCGCAGCTCAGTTCATCATCCTTGCAGCCACTTCGTCAGAGTGGGCAGCCGGTACCTATATATTACCCGCCGGCGGTCAGGCTGGGCGTCAAGGGCCTGAGGGAGGGAGAACGCGGGGACGAGGACGTGAAAAGGATCCGTGTCCTCAGCAGACAAATATCCTGACTTGTGGATGAGTGACGCGACACTGTGCTTTGTTTTGCCCCAGAGATCTAGTGCAAGGTGGCGGCTGAAAGAAGGATGAGGTGGGAAAAGCACCACTATTACCCACGACAAACATGGCAGTACAGCACGCAGGTCGCTTGTCTCCTTGCTGCATGGTCTTTCAAGTTTCGTTGACCTGTAGAAACATTGACTGCGCGACTTCAAACAGTTTATTATTGGTAGTACTATTTCGTTTGCAATGACATCGTAATTATTAGATATATTTCAGCTCTGTCTCCATGGACAAATGGCACATGCATGGGGAAGCCAGTGTCCACAAGGGTGTGGTCGTGTGCATGTGTCGCGGCCTCACATTTAATGATGCAGCGTCAGGAGACTAATAGCCCCGTGGTGCCGCAAGCTGCCAGACGCGGGCGGCTGCCGCAGGCCACATTCATGCTTGACTGCGATTCTTCTTCCAGACAATCTGGGTGCATTAACAGGTATGTGACGACCCAAAGCCACCTCTGCTTGCTAAACAATGATCATGACCCGGATGTTCGCCGCGCCCTCTGTCCTCTAAGACTAACACTGCAGTTTTTTGTTCCTGCCGCAATAAATCTGATACGGATTTCCTCAGAAGATAATTCAGCAAATTAGATCATGCAACCAGTGCTTAGCGTGCGTTAGATAAACAGACACCTTATTATTCACTTCATTATTTCGCAGTCACAGCTCATAAATCCACCGAGCCAACGAGATAAGAAAAGTGTTTACTCTTTTCTTTTTACACTCTCGTCATGATGAGGACCTCCGGGAATGGTTTCCAGCCTTTGCTTCCACCGCGATAAAGCAAGGAAAAAACAGTATCGTCTTGCTTATCAGTGATTGTTGCGAAGTTATTTATCTGATTAAGTTTCAGGGACGTCAAGGGAGCGTCTGGTACAAGTGTTACTTCCATACATGCTTATCTTACGGCTGTAACTGTGTGGGTGTGGGGTGTGGGAGTGGCCATGATGGAGGCGATGGTGTGTGGTGCGGATGCGAGTGTGGGTGTGTGAGAGGATGTGACCAGAGGTAATGGTATGTGTGTGGGTGTGGGTGAGGATATGAGTGGCAGTGAGGGTGTGTTGTGCGAGGGAAGGCAGCAGCTCACCGCCACCTGCACACCGCGCAGGAAAGAAGCAGTACCAAGTATGTAAAGGGTAAAGGGATTCAAGTCTCTCTCTCTCTCTCTCTCTCTCTCTCTCTCTCTCTCTCTCTCTCTCTCTCTCTCTCTCTCTCTCTCTCTCGTAGTGAGACCACTTTCCTCACTTTCGCTGTATTATAGACGGAACAAAACGAGAAAAGCTTTTTTTCATGCGTATGTATTTATATACGTACGCATTTATGTATGTATGCATGTATGTATGTATGTATGTATGTCGTCCACTGGCCTCTCTATACTGGAAAATGTTCTGCGCCACAAGGGATGTATGTGGGACCGCGCCGTGGCCACCTCGTCCCGGCCGGCGGCGCGATGAGTCTGCCTGCCGACAGCTCTACCTGGCTCACCCCCAGCCAGGTAAGATAATGATATACCCAAGAAATTGGAAGTAGAGACTAATGGGACATCCGCACCAATAAATTACTCGGCATCAACACCACACCTATAGTTTTTAAATAAACACGGAGCACACACGTGGCTCATTTCAGGATCCCCGGGAGTGCCGGAGCTTAATTTGAGTTTGCCGGGTAGTTGAGATGGACTGAAATGTGGATGGGTGTAAAGGAGCGTCATTTCAGCAACTGGCAGGTACACATACAGGCGCCCTAATCTCAGCCTGGCAACTCAATACTGCCAATACTTGCTGTGGAAGGCTGCGGGGGTTGAAACCGCCGCAAACTCAACTTTTTTTACACTTCTCAGAGAAAAGTGACAACATCGCGGTGTGGTTATAAGGCATTGAGTCAAACAAGGCAGTGATGCAGCCTTGCGATGCGGGGAACTACTGATAAAATATTCGTGCATGTCATTCTGTTGTGGGCCGAGACACCTTCCCCACGACGCTGTTCTCCTCACTTCGTACAAAGGTAACCGTAAAAAAAGGCCTTCTATCAAGAATCCCAATCCTCATATCTTATTATTTTTTTATATGAGAGCGAGTGGGGTCGGCGTTCCGAGAAGTGGGGTAGCAACACGATTATCGATTTCGTCAGTGATAATCGGACGTGAAGCAATTATTAACAATTGTCGTCTATGACAGCCAATCAGACGGCGTTACTGATAAACATTTCCTGCCATGACCGGAGGAAATAGTTCAGAAGAATTAGCAGACGGTGGTGAATGATATACGGCAGCAGCACCCGCCCCTCTCTGTCTGTCTGAGTGAGGATGGGGTGTGAGGCGCCGGGCGGAGGGAAAACACAGGGACGGGCACAGCAGTGGGGAGGGCGTAGAACTGTTGTGAAATGTTGTGGGTGTCTGTGAAGGCTGCGGGACGTGTGTGTGTGATGATGTGGTGTGGCTGTGAAGAATGTGGGGCAGGTGATTGAAGATGTACTAAAGGTGTGATCCATCAGAGAGAGAGAGAGAGAGAGAGAGAGAGAGAGAGAGAGAGAGAGAGAGAGAGAGAGAGAGAGAGAGAGAGAGAGAGAGAGAGAGAGAGAGAGAGAGAGAGAGAGAGAGAGAGAGACAGACAGACAGACAGACAGACAGACAGACAGACAGACAGACAGACAGACAGACAGACAGACAGACAGACAGACAGACAGACAGACAAACAAACAAACAAACATTCACACACACACACACACACACACACACACACACACACACACACACACACACACAGAAAGGGAGAAAGAGAGACACAGGATGATCTGCAAGAGAACGAAGAGAAGGCGAGAGATAGACTGAGAAAAGAAAGTGCAATGGACTAGGGACGAGGAGCGGCAAGAGGAGGAGCAGCAGGAGGGACAGACAAGAGTGCGGCGCAAATATAGACGTGGCATTCAGTTCGCTGGGAGGTGAGGAAGGGCAGACGACAGGTGCAAGAACCAATACAGTGAGACGAGTCGCTAATTGGCTGTTGACGTCCTTATAGGTCCTTGTAGCAGAGAAACTAAGGAGTGAATACAACAAGTTAAAGGTGTGAAGGAGCCGAGTTCATCTAATAATAATAGCAAAAAAATAATCGAGTCAGGCGAGAACGAGGATAAAAATTAAACACCAGATGAAAACGATGCAAGACAACTCATGGGTGTATATATAAGCATGACGCGGAAAAGTAAAAGGGAGGAGAGGAAGATGCACCAGAACAAGAGGAAATGAGGAAGAGGAGACAACAAATTACCTTGAAACCTGAAGCTATTGTGGGGAGAAAAGCAGGTTGTCAGCGAGTCAAGGCAACGATGAGAAGAGAGAGAGAGAGAGAGAGAGAGAGAGAGAGAGAGAGAGAGAGAGAGAGAGAGAGAAAGGGGTTATAGGATAGGAGGAGGGCAGAGCAGACAATCAGTAGAAACGGACTTAATTACACGGTGAGGGCGAGATACAATGAGTTATGGCCGCCGTTAGTGATGCCCCAGACGGCTCGACCCGCTAAACACTAACTTTCCAATTACTTGATCACAGATAAAGCGGCACCACCGTTTCAGCGGCTCATTCCTATTTACGTAGAGGTAGTTTTCAAGGGAGTAGAAGTCATCTGAACGGGGGGAGAGAGTGAAGGCGCGGAGGGGAGACCTGGGAGAGGGAGGTGATAAGCGGGGTGTTACTCGGAAAAGGGAGAGCTAGGGAGAACCAAGAGGGGGTAATTAATTAGGTATTTTCTCAAAGTTCTGGGCTAAGAAGGGAGAAAAGGGTGGATGAGAGGGTGGGTGAGAGCGTCGGTGAGCGGCTGTGAGGGATTGCGAGGGATTAAGTAGTGGTGAGGGGTGGGAACAGGCGGTGAGGGGTCGGGAGGTGTGGTGAAGGGGCGTGGAAGGGGGCTGTGAGGGGTTAATGAGTGTTGGGGAAGGGGAAGGGCCAAGGGAGGTGAGGGGGATTGAGAAGGATGAGTTGTGGGAGGTGAGGACGGGCGCTGGGAGAGTCATAAATTGAGTATTACGAAGGTGGAAGGAAATCAGTATTAGAGCACCACACAAATCAAACACGAGAAAAAGTTACGTGTTGCTAAAAAAAAAAAAGAAAAGAAAGAAAAAAGAAAAGGAAAAACACGCACACGCGCACGCACTCACGCACCCCCCCACAAAAAAAAAAAAAACGATAAAACCGCATCGCTGAAAGAAGTCAATTTGCGACTCTGTATTATCATTTCCTGGCAAAATAAAAAAAAAACGAGGGAAAAAAAAAAAGACGAGGAAAAAAACAATAAAACGAGAAGAAAACGCAGTGCACGTGACCGCAGCAGCAGCAGGTGGTTTCGACACAAGAAGTACCAGAAAATTAATGCGTGTATACTCAACTGAGTGTTACGTCACAGTCGGAGGCAGCAGTGACCGTCCGCGATAACCACTTGTTGTTTTGGGCGCCAAGTGTACCGCTGACAACATCATTAGCATGGCGGCTCTAGACACACAGCACGCCCTCGCCACGCTGATCCTGCCTTCATATTCAAGACCTCAACATTTGCTGGATTTATGCAAGGACATGTTTTTGTAGAAGGCGGTGCAGGTGACGAGGAGAGCGAAAATTCCTTTGAGTGTATTAGAGGTCGGCAGGACGCGTTGGTCAGGTCACGAGGTCAGGACGCCCTGCTGGATGAAGGAAGGCACGGTGTCAGTTTTTTTGTGAGATATTTCACGTAGCAGAGAGAGAGAGAGAGAGAGAGAGAGAGAGAGAGAGAGAGAGAGAGAGAGAGAGAGAGAGAGAGAGAGAGAGAGTGGAGTAGGTAGGAGTCGCAGCCTGATAGATGGAGAAGGTGAGAGCGCAGCGGTATGATGGACTGAGGTGCTTAAATAATGCAGGCAGATAATGAAGGACACTCCAAGGCCCGCCTCGGCGCCTCCCTCGGGTCACTGTGGCGGGGAATGCAACAATGCCAAGACAAATATCGACACCGGGCCAGGAGAGGCGCACAACGCTTGGCTCGCGCACAGACACAAAGAACAAGCTCCGATACGATCAACTGCTCTATCCATCACGAGGTTGATTCCCCTTGGCCCTCAACCCCACCTCTTTTCCCCTAAACCTTGGCCCGCTCCCTTTCCCTCCCCTTCCCTCCCGGCCAGCCGTCATCCGCCCCTCACACAGGCCCCAGAGCGAGAATAAAGCAGCGTGGGGGTTGGCCAGTATTCGATCAGCAAATATGTGTGTAATTACAGGCTGTCGCAGGAAGTTTTGACGCGAGCGGGTGACTTACGACTACTATTGATTATGCGTCACCCCGACCGGCCACAATTGCTGCCTTCACTCAAGACGGACTCCGGACGGCTTGCCATAAACATGCTCAGCGCGTTGCCGTAAATGTTCACTGATAACATAGCTTTGGTAGGCTTGTCAGGAGTGAAATACTGCGGCTGGCAGGGGGATGTATCGGGCAGGGGGCCGCGGCTGCTCCTCCTCCTTCTCCTCCTCCTCCTCATCCTCATCCTCTGCACCGGCTGAGAGGAAGGGATGGAGGAAGAAGGGATGGAGGGATGGAGGGATGGAGGGAGGGAGAAAGGGAGGAGAAAGGGTCAACCTGGCAACCCAAAGCCTTGATGAGTTACCTTACTTCTCCATGTAATTAGTCGAACATCGTAAAGGCTGTCGGTTCAGGATGGCTCGCCGAGTTTTGTTCTCTCAGCCCGCGTCGCTTTACAAGCACCAAGAGAACAATCGACAACAAACGTAGCTCAGTTCCCCCTCAGTTCCCCTCGCAGTTCCAAGATCCGCACAAGCCCGCAGTTTGACAGTTATAAGCGACAAGATATTTACTGATGTGCTTTTTTTCTACACTGCCCTCCACCTAAACATAGCTTATCACATCTCACTGTTACCGTATTAAATCACGCGTAAAGAATGCACTGTGTGATTTAAAAACAGAATGTATGATATACGGAGAGGTGGCTGGGTCCGCCGCCCTCCCCGCCATGCACGGCAAGGCGGCTCACATGGCCTGTGTGTGTTGTGGCGGCAAGGCACGTCTGGTACCTCGACCTGTGCTTGTGTATCACTCGCTCTTGTTATGCGGGCGATGCTGACAAGGATGAAGACAAGGGAGGCTTTTTTCTCTCTCCACCCATACACTGTTTATTCAACAGATAAATTATGTACGTAAAACAAGTCTTTACACAATGTGATTGAGTTAAAGGATAATTACAGGTAATTACCAGGTGGGCCAGCTCATCCCCCAAAAAACTCAGCGTGGGGGACGACCTGCACCCTGCTCCACCCGGCCCTGCCTCGCCGCCCTGCCTTGTCCGCCATCCGCCACTCATTATCAGGTTTCGGGGGGTGAGCACAAAAACTTCGCCTCACAAGTGCTCTAAATAACAAGAAAGCAACACATTTCCTTTACGAAAATCCTAAACATGTCAGCCGGCGTGTGGTCCAGTCTGAGCAGGGCGAGGCGGGACTCTGCGCCACACAGCATCAAAACGCTCATCCCGAAGAGACGTGACACGAATGGTGGCCTTTTCTCTCCTCGCCTTCACACTCCGCGACCGCTGCGCCACCGAGGGCAATATTCTCGCCAATCACGACAAATATGAAGGCAAGAGTCGCATTCCCCTGAGAACAAAAGTGGGACTGTTTCTTGTAACCTCCACGGACAAATTAAATAACGATGCACACATGACACAGAATAATACTCAGTGCTAACTTACAAAGCGATTTCCCTCAAAAAAGTGGTATTCGCGCCACTAAATACAATGCTGGAGGAACTAATGGCGGTCTGGTGTCCCAGACGAAAAGCAATGGAAGTAAGTGGTGGAGGAGGAGGAGGAGGAGGAGGTTGGGGAGGATGGAAAAAGAAGGAGTTTCTGGTGACAGTTGGAGGGGGGTCACTTTTAAGAGGAAGTCTGTAAGATTATGCCAAGGAAAAAAACTCAAACGTTGAGAGGTCATTGTAATGTGCATGTGTGCATGTGTGTGTGTGTGTGTGTGTGTGTGTGTGTGTGTGTGTGTGTGTGTTCCTCACTAATATCTATACAGACAGACAGACAGACTGACTGACAAAGAGACAAACACACACACACACACACACACACACACACACACACACACACACACACACACGGACAGACAATCCGTGACACGCTCAACCCGTGACGGTCCGCAGCTTCCATTTGGTCACCTCACGCACCTACAAGTCCAGACCAGCCTGAAGCAGCGGCCTTGACTGCTCTCGCGCCTCCCTTAGCGTGGCCGGCGGGGCCTGGGAGGGAGTGGGCCGCCTCGCCCCTCGCCACTAGCGCCCCGTTCAGAGGTACGAAGTCTGATTATTTCCGAATGGTCGCCCTAACCATGACCTATAAATCTTGAGCACTTGTATAAATTTTGCTCATAAATAGATAAATGTCGCATGGTTAATATCCTCCTGACCGTAATATTACAGGTTATCCTTAATTACGTCTTGTCTGTAATCGCTACATTTGCACCATATGCCCAAGGCCACGGGAAAAAAGACTCTCCCACAGGAATCGACTATACATCTCGATGTCGGCGGCCACGCGGCGTTAAGAGCCTCAATAATGCGCTTTGGAGGCGAGATTTCCGCCTCTAGGAAGTGCCTTCGGTCCCACCTTCAGCAGACTTCGCAGGTAAGTAATAAAGCTGAAAATAACTCGCAGAAACAATGGGATTTTCGACCTCATTCGGCCATTCCCACTACGTGATTGTCGGACGAGCGAGGAGTAGGAGCCCCGAGACATCCCCTAAACCTCACATGTTCAGGCTCAAGGTATTGGGTTTTCGACCGTAGCGAGTGCGGCGCGGGTGAATTGTTGGGGCGAGGGCGGCAGGCGGGATCCATCACGGAAAGTACTGATAATTACAGTGTAGGTAAATTGAGAAGCTGACGAGGAAATCCCGCTTCCAGAGAGAAATCTGCGGAGAATCTTGACGTACGCCCTCCATCCTGTAATTAGAGGAGAGCTATGGAAGATTTAGGAGCAGAGAGAAGCATAAGAACGAGGAGGAGAGGCCGCTGCGATGAGTTACGAGAAGCCGAGTGGCTGCGGCGGCGATGGTGGCGGTGGTGGTGGCGGCCAGGGGAGGGGGGAGAGGATGAGGTGTTGTGAGGTGAAGCGGCTGTGGATGGCAGTGTAAGGATAAGAAGAAGGATGAGTGTATGACGGAGCTGTGAGGAGTTGTGATGCCGTGAGGAGTCGCTAAGAATGACCAATGTGAAAAACAAGGCACGGGATGGATGATGAGAGGCAGAATGTGTGTTTGGTGCGATTTACTTTGAGGTTTGAAGCGTGAGAGACAGCAATGTGTAAAAGTCACACGGATTGAGCTGTGAAAGGAATGCAGGGCTGCGAGGGGCCGTCAGATTATGATGGAGCAGTAAAACTTTGTGAAGTTGTTAATGGTTGAGAGGCAAGATGTTCGGTGTTTCAGGTTGCTGAAGTAATGCAGTGAGTCAGAACAGGTACTGATTGCATAAACTTCAGTTCCTGGAGGCGAGGGAGAATAGTTGACAGATACACGAGCTGTGAAGAGAGACGGCTCTTTCTGGGAAGGTGTGGTGAGGGATTCTGAATATTGTTCTGAAGGAAGTGGGCGCAGAGGACTGAAGGAATAAGTCAGTTAGCTACGGGATATTTTTATACAATGTAAGCAATTCTTGAAAACTTCAGATTCAATAAAGATTAAATAAAGAAGAAAATCATACAATTAATTATGTGTCTTAGTGTCCTGAGTTGTCGCAAAACTTTTTACCTCTACATTAGTTGTCCCAACATTACCAGTAACGACTCAACACCAATCTTAATTGTTTACACGTTGTGGTATAACTAACGAAAAAGACGCCATTCTTTCTCAACAAACCTTCTATTGCTACCTGATACTGGCTGGGGGGACTAACGGGAAAATGTCAGAATTACTCCAGGATTTTATTTCTTTTACAAATCACAACTCCTTTTTACAAGTGATATCATTCCTCTGCCTTCTTACAAATGTTGCTCAGGGGAACTTAAAAATAACCTCGG
Source organism: Scylla paramamosain (assembly GCF_035594125.1). Taxonomy (NCBI): domain Eukaryota; kingdom Metazoa; phylum Arthropoda; class Malacostraca; order Decapoda; family Portunidae; genus Scylla; species Scylla paramamosain. The sequence continues at coordinate 2,294,915 of NC_087151.1, read as the reverse complement.
CTGGCACAGAGAAATTCAGTGCCGCTTCCACTTGAGCATTTTCACGAACGCCACATCAGAGTGAACATGATTTAGGTTTCTCTCCTTTCCTGCAGCAGCTCCAGGCAGGTGAGGCTACAGAAAGTGAGTCGTGGAGCTGTGACCTTGCAACCCGGCACAATCGGAAGGTTAGCAATCTTGCCCTTCTGCATGTGAGTGTGTGTGGTCCTGCGGAAACGGAAGGCCAATAACCACAACCTCACGTGGTGTGTGTGTGTGTGTGTGTGTGTGTGTGTGTGTGTGTGTGTGTGTGTGTGTGTGTGTGTGTGTGTGTGTGTGTGTGTGTGTGTCCCCTGCAGTGGAAGTCTGGATAATACAGGAGGACTTCAACTCTTGGGGTAACATCGGCTGACCTCTGAAAACTTGACAATATCATTAAAATCCAGTTGAGGCAAAACGCACTAAGCAACAGTGAACCAGACCAGCTATGCCGCTCTAGGTGTTGGCAGGTAAAGCAAATCGATCCTGCCAGTAACGCAGAAGTAGTTTCGTCGGCCTTATTGAAGAGCAGCTTAATTCTTTTTTTTTTTTTCTTACCGTGTTATCATGTTACGCTTTCGTGACCACATATATCATGCTTTATTCATTTGTTTTTAGTGATATCTAAGGGCGGTCAGATTGTGTTCGATGATGACAGTTCACTTCCCACAAGGAAAGGCACGAGTGTATCTCATAAAACACAGCTGACATACAACTTTCCATTGAAACTCACACGATCAGCCCGTCCAGCAGGCAGTACCGGCGTGCTCCATGACCCGCAGACTCCCGGGCACCACGCAAGGAACTAAAGGTGTGAGTCGCACGGCTCATCCTGTGCGAGCAACTGTTGAAGATTAATTTTATGCAGGATACGCTGGATTAACGGTATAATTGCTTTTGTTGAAGGTTATGCGCCTTTTATGGCAAAAGTTAATTAGGAATCCATCATGAATTGCCACTCTGAAGAAAGAGCGACACACAATGCTAATGATCAAAGCTGAAATCCTCCTCAGGTTGAAAAGCTGAATTTAATTCCGACACAAAATATTCCGTGAAGCCCCGCGGACGCGCGTAATTAATGACCAATATATTACCCAACCATTATTTAGTAGTTTTCGTTTCCTTGCTCAGAAACAACATATGCTCACCATGTAACACTGCACATAATAATTTCTGGGAAGCAACGCTAACATAAGAGTTCTATTCAGAGAAAATCAATGTCTCCTTCCTGGCGTCTTACTCAGTAACACCGGCAGCCCCGCACCTGACGCCGCCGTGCGCCATGCCCACGCCTGCATTGCCGCCACGGGTTCCTGCTTCAGCTGGATTTTCCTGCGGCCGCCAAACTTGTCCTGAGCGGTGTTGTGTTTAGATAATTCAGGAATACCTTGTACCTTGATGAATGACTGAAGTGCAACATGTGATCTCTTCTGGTGTGTGTGTGTGTGTGTGTGTGTGTGTGTGTGTGTGTGTGTGTGTGTGTGTGCACCTGACCATGCGAGCACATCCACAGTCCGTGCTTGCGCGTGTGAGTTTTGTGTGTACTGGTGTGACCCTCGTGTCGTGAGCTGGCCTTAGAGAGCTGCTCAAGGTTCAACTTTGATCAAACTATTCTAGAAATGGACTGATTAGTCTCATAAATACTTCACCTCCGCACTTAACAAGGCGGGTGTTGGGAAAAACACAGAGGCAACGTGACTGCCGAGGAACGGAGCTTCCTTATATGAAAAAAAGATAAAACCTTCCGCATGGAGTAAACGAATAAAAACAGCGGACGGTAAATTCTCACCGTGTTTATGATTCCGCCTCGTCACGGCACAAGCAGCTCTGTGTCTCTTGCGATTAACGGTCGTAATGGGTCGCGGCGCTACCCACACCCTGCTCCTGGTGGGGGAATGCTGACGTTGGGGACGTCTCACGCTCCACACACTGCACTCTCTTGCCTCACACACACACACACACACACACACACACACACACACACACACACACACACACACACACACACACACACACACACACACACACAAACAAACTCCATCATGCATTCCAAACTTACTCCACAGGACGTCACCTCTCATGCACTGCACAAACACATACCCTCATGCATTTATCACTCACTCCACATGCACGGTTTCATGCACTCCACACATACCTCCTCCCTCACTCCGGACATAAATACACTCCCACATACACTCCACACAGTTACTCATGCATCTTACACACACACGCACACACACACACACACACACTGTCGCTGCATTACCACATTCTCCTCTTCATCTTCCTCATTATACTCACTGTCACCACACACACACGCACACACGTACACACACACACCTAAGTGCACACGTTCACATATCCCTTTCCTCTCTCTTCCCTTCCTTCCCTCCCTCCCATCCCTCATCCGGCCATCTCCATTCTTCTCACTCCCTCGCTTCCTCCACGCACGCACTCCTCAACCCCTTCTAATGTGTTTTTCTCCGCGTCTCCTTCCCTCCCTCCAAGCTTTGGCTCCCTGGAATAGCTCCCCCTCTTCCCATTAATTATCCCTCCCCCTCCATGCTCTTCCTCCTCTTCCTCCTCCTTCTACTCCTCCCTCTTCCTCCTCCTTCCCTTCCTTCTTCCCCTCCTCCTCCATGTTACTTGACCTTTCCTTTATTACCTTTGCTCAGTAACCCTTTAAGTAAATCTTCTTTCCCTATTCTTGTGGGTTTCTGATTTCTCCCCCATCTTTTTTTTTTTCTCTCCTTTTTTTCTTTTTTTTGGGTTGTTATGATGTTATTTTTTGTTTTTCTTAATTTATTTTTCCTTTTTTATTCGGTCTGATTTCTTTAATGTTTTGCTTGCTTGTATTTTCTTGCTCTGATTTTTTTTTTTGTTCCTTTTTTTATTTCGTTTACAGTTTTGTGCTCGACTTTTAAGTATATGTTTTTTTTTTTGGTTACTCTCTCTCTCTCTCTCTCTCTCTCTCTCTCTCTCTCTCTCTCTCTCTCTCTCTCTCTCTCTCTCTCTCTCTCTCTCTCTCTCTCTCTCTCCTTCCACTACGGTCCCTTTCTTCTTTCTCTTCTTCTTTATTCCACTACGCTCTCTTTCTTCTTTACTTACATATTTCTCTTCCTCTCTATTATCACTCCCAATCCCCCCCCCCCTCTCTCTCTCTCATTCGTGCCCCTCTGCAACGCCTCGTCTCCCGTCCCTGTCTCCGCTGTCTCTCTCCACGCCCTCACCGCCAAGCCTGACGAGCTAAGTGAAATCTGCTCACGACCGATGCCCGTTTATGGGAGGAAATGCGCCTCGCTATGCCAGTGACGCAAACTCGTGGGGCCTCGACAAGATCTGTTTTTTTTTTTTTTTTTTTTTGTAACGGGGGGAATAGAGGGAGGGGAGGAGGAGAGAGGAGGTGGGAGGAGATGGGAGAGGGTGAGGGGAGGTGGGAGGCGAGAGGAACGGTGGGTAGAGAAGAAGGGCGTGGTCTGGGTCTACATTTTCCCAGAGTTGGTTCAGGAGACAAGTAACACAGACGACCCGACGAGGACTGGTGCAGGCAGGTGACTTGGTTCCATGTCACCTTTCTTTGGTGTGAGAGCTTTAGCTTTTTTTTTTTTTGAGGGGGGCGGGAGGAGTCACTAGGAAGACGTGCAGCTAATGATTGTGTGTTTTTTGCCGTGTACTGTTTGGTTTGGTTAGGTTAGGTTACGTCAAGCTGGATCATATGAGGGTACTTTGGGTTGGGCTGGGTCGAGCTGGTGTGAATTATGTTGCGTTAGGGTGGGATAGGTTGGGTTGTGTTCGGATGATACATATATATTGAAATTGGTTAGGTTAAATTGACTTGGGTTGGTCTGGGTTGGGTTGGAGTGGCATGGATTTATCTGCCATGGACTGGATTTCGTTAGGTTAGGTTCTTTTCGGCTGGTTTGGATTCAGTCAGGCTGGATTGGGCTGAGTTAGGTTAAGTTACGTTATATACCTACAGTGTCTTGCGTTTTGTCTCTCCCCATGACCAGGCCTTTTCATTACTTCCCTGCAGATGCCTCTATAATATCACAGAAAAAAAAAAAAAAGTTGTTGATGATACATTTTGACTAGCTCGTAAACTGGTAACCTCCACGTCCTTTCCAACCATTATCTCCTATTCACCAGTCCTAAATTACTTGATGTGTCATTTACTTTCCTTGACATAGTATTTTCGTCTTTCAGCAAAAGTCACTCCCACGCCACGGCTCCTCTAGCTACCAGTTTCTTGGGCAATATAAACACAGTCATGGCCACAAATCCACTAACTTCTGCCCAGAGTTCCACTGTTTTGCGTTTTTCTTCGATATAAAAGTACTCTAGTCTGTTAACATGACCTGATAACTAATAGACTTTCAATATATCAGAGGACTTAAAACTGCATGACGGAAAATACAGAAGGTTACTCTTTTTTTTTTTTTTTATCATGACTGTACATCACTTTGAGGGAATGTCGCTGTGTTCCATGTACTTCTTTGCCACCAGATGCTTCGTTTCCCTTTACTGGATGCCCCTGTCCATGAGGAGCCTCCAGATTTGCTATCCTATACAATATTCTTCAATTCAAATGACGTAGCTAATCCCAAGTAATCTCCTGAAAGCCAAAAATTCAGGTACCGTTTACTCTCAAGCTGTGTTTCTTCGTGTTCTTTGAGATGATGGGAACATGCCATGAGAAAGATCAGTGTCACATGCCACGCTGGGAGAATAAAAGAGACAGAGGTATTGAGAGCCAGAACAGAAAGGAGAGGGTCGGTGGGTGGAGGAGAGTTTTACAGCAAATACTAGATTTTCGATCACTCCTCTCCTCTGAATAACTCCCTCAGAGGCTCAAGGGGTACACACGTCCACCCAGAGCCTTGAGCAGCTCAGACTCTTGTGAACTTTGAACCGAAATGAACGTGTAACTATCAGGAAGTATGCAAACGATTAATACACACGCCATTGTAAAGATCACCCTGAAAATCACAAACCTGAGTATTTAACCGGTAAAGTTATAGGATAAAATACAAAGGAAGAGGAAAGTCCGCGAACGCTCAAAGATACACGTTAACAATACCATGAATTTTGTTCAATTCCATGACACTTGTTTCACCCGCACGCCTCTGGGAGGAGGAGCAAAGGAAGAGGGAGGAAGGAGAGACGAAAGAGGGGGAGGAAAGAGTCAGAGAGAATGGAGGAGGAGGAGGAGGAGGAGGAGAAGGAGGATAGAGTCGGGGGACATTAACCCTGGACCAGTCACGCCCGGGGCAGCCTCACCACGCCCGCCAACACGGAAAATCAATCCACAATATTTGACGGACATTAAGCTCTTACCTGACGACGAGCCGGGACTCGCTGCTGTGCCTGGGAGTGCGAGGCAGGCGCTCCTCGAGGCCCGCTGTGGGAAACACAAAGGTAACGTGTGGGTGACTGAGGCTCAGGCACTGCAAGCTGTCATCATTAAATGGAAACACTGAGAAAAGAGAGAAGATTTAGATAACTGGTATTCATGATTGATAATGTACTTGTTCGGTGCCCGTGTGTGTGTGTGTGTGTGTGTGTGTGTGTGTGTGTTTCCCTAATCGTAGTACATAGGATCTGGATTTGCGCTGAGTATGTCTGATAATTTAATGCTGCTGCTAATGATGACGACGACGTCGATGATGATGATGATGATGATGATGATGATGATGATGATGATGATGATGATGATGATGAAGATGTGCAAAATTTAGTGAGTATCTCTGCACAACCCATCCTTTGATATACAAGTGTGTGGTGACAAGTGCAACACTCCATATAAGTTAAACCACAATGAATTATGTTAATATTTACATAGACTGTGTACCTGGAACAAACTTTATAAAAAAAAAAATGATAAAGTAAAATGTCTCTAAAAAACTTGGAAACGTGGAATGACAGTCAGGCCTGAGATACACGCTGGGATGAGTGACTACTCCTTAGTTACCTCTGGATCTCCTCCTGCCTATGACTTATAATCCTTCAGGAATGAACCTTCAAGACATTTCACATTGTAATTTTGGGTTTGCTTTCTGGCAGTCTTTTTAATGGACAAGCACCTTCAGTTGTTCTTTTGTTGCCCACGCCTCGATTTCTTCTCACATGAAAAAAATAAAAATAAATAAAGCTAAACGGACTGTCTTAACTCACACTTAACTCACACTACCAATGTTGTATATCTTGCAGTCTTATAATACCTTTCTTTCTATTGCAGCCTCGTTGCCCAAGATTTCTTACCCCATTAATATATTCTGCTTACTAATGCAAGACTTAACGAGTATCTTCACTCTTTGGCATCTTTCAGTGAAACGCCCTCTTTTACTATTTTATTACTTTCTTACGATTTGAACTCTTGTAAGTGTGAAACATGAAGACATCTCTGGAACTAGATCTGCCTTCTCTTTTGGAACTCTTCTGATACATCCTTTAGGCAGCGATAGTTAAATAGTTTCACTTTCACTTTCATGTTCTTTGTCAGCCTCATGTTTATGTAAAACAAAATCAAAATATAATAAAGAAGCGATGCAAATGAGATGATAATGTAGGAATGATGTGTCAACAACAACAAAAATAATTATGATAATTAACAGCACAGAGACTAACACTCAAAATATCTTCTCAGGTATTTCTAATTCAAAGTTCCAGACCTTCACAGAATGTGCATACTGTTCCGGTTCAAACAGTTTCTTACTGAACGATCATCTAAATACAATACTCACAAAAGAAAACAGCAGAAGTATATATTTATTTTTCAGGCTTGAATACGACACACGTGAGGCATGTGGAGAGGGAGAGGGAAAGAAGAAAGCTCAGGGAAGGGAGGAGGAAGCGTGTGGTACATATGCAGGGTAAGCAAGCCAGGTGGGGGGAAGAGGACTGTTAAATAACAGGTGAGGCAGGTAGGGGTGGCGAAACACCTGGCGATCCTTACATGGTGTGTTCAGACCAAGGCACCGCAGTGGGTATCAAAGGGAAAGTGAAGAAGGAGAGGGAACACAATGGAGTAAATCACTGTTGTGACCTTTTAGCATATTGTGTTTTCCCTTTTAACAAATCTATCCATAATCATCAGAGAGCAAGGGAGGCCATCAAGGTACAATGGCTTCATGATATCGAGACAACCGCCAAGATGCAGATGCGCCCATTAGCGTGGCGTGGTGGTGTGGCTGCTTCGAGGCGGCGCTCTATCACAGGCGGCGGCCACACCTCGGTATGCAAGGCCACGCTCGTTTCTTGAGTTGTGTTTGAATCATAAGCAAATACTACATGGATATTTCACATTATGTTTAATAATCTTATTGCAATACCTTCAAGTGTGTCTCTGTTACTGAAACTATACATAGACAACACTTGAAGAATGGATGGCAAAAATTTATCATCAAAGTGTGTGTGTGTGTATGTGTGTGTGTGTGTGTGTGTGTGTGTGTGTGTGTGTGTGTGTGTGTGTGTGTGTGTGTGTGTGTGTGTGTGTGTGTGTGTGTGTGTGTGTGTGTGTGTGTGTGTGTGTGTGTGTGTGTGTGTGTGTGTGTGTGTGTGTGTGTGTGTGAACATCATCAGCAGGAGGGTGAGGCCTGGCGCGAGGCATCTTACCGTCGCCTGACGTGTCGGGGCGCCCTAACTCAGACTCTGAAGGACGCAGGCCCAATGTTCGGAGGCGTAATGTGGTGATGGCAGACGATAGCCTTTATCCTTGTGGGCAAAGGGAGAGCGGCATCCATCACGGTCGACAAGGTGGACACGCGCGGTGTGGGACCAGGGATGCAGGACTGTGGCGTCCGCTGAGATGATGTAATATCGGTGTGACTTGTTACTGGTTCTTAGGAGTCACGATGCCCGACCACAAGAAACGATTGGTCATGAGAATTTTGTGTGTTTAAGGTGGACGAAGGTTGCTCGCACTTGTGCTCTGCCAAAAATGACGACATATGTAAGACTTGTTGGAGCGGAAGATCAAAAGCGAGCGAGTGGAAACAAAAGGCAGTGTTACCTTGAGGCCAAATGATTCCCGAGTCTCTCCCTCGGGACGATATGCATCGGTTATTCAGTATCTGACGAGCAACATTTTTCTTTTATGTTGCAGCCAAGATATGCATCTCCTTTAAAAGATAAGATTGAGAGTCGACATGCTTTTTTCCTTTGGTCTATAATGACTTACTTTGATATTCTTAAGGAATTGTTGTAAATGACAAACATGACTGTAACGTTTCGCAATACTAGTGAGTGAAGACTTAATTCATCGCATTCAAATACTCGTACATTCCCTAACCTCTAACTTATTGGTGTCTGTTTCTTTGAGTCTGTCTAGCCGTCTGTATTTTCCTTGATTCTCTCTCTCTCTCTCTCTCTCTCTCTCTCTCTCTCTCTCTCTCTCTCTCTCTCTCTCTCTCTCTCTCTCCTTCTATCTATCTATCTATCTATCTATCTATATTTCTTAATTTCCTACTTTCTCTTTTCAGTGCATCATTCCACATGCATACAACACTGTTAAGCAAGTTGGTCCCTCCGCTCATATAAGGCAGAGGCTCCCCGAATGTTTGCTTTAGTGATGCAATGCAGCGCGGCGCTCCTCAGCTCCAGCCTGCAAAACAAACGCTCACACAAAACCAATGGGGTGGCAATTACTACCACCGTACATAATATTACATTCGGGCAACACAATCGTAACAAATATCTTACCTCACTGGTCACGTTCGCTTTAATTGGACTGGCTCGCCTTGACTGGGGTGCTGGTGAGCAGTAAGCAGTAAGTAGGAAGCTCTAACGTCATCATGGTTTCGGCCACAGTTGTCACGCTCGATGTAAGCCTCGTCTTCGAGGTGAGAAAAACGAGGAGTAACCGGACAGCCCCCCCTTGAGGCACCGCCATCGTTGTTGGCTGCAGGAGTAGGAGGATCAGTTACAACGGAGGAAGTGAACAGGTTTCGCTTTTTCCTCACCTTCTGTTCGTCATCTTTACAACTTCAGGTGTCAAATACGTATATGAAGCCAACTAAGCACAAGGTAAAAAAGTGATTTTCACAAAGAGGAATTAACACCAATTTATTATTTCTATCCGCTCGTATCAACAAATCCCTAATTTCTGACAATGCGGGTTTCAAAGTTGCCCAAACGTAGTGTTCAAGACGTCAAAGCCTGCGGCAGCACCCGAGGCTACATGTCAGCCGCCACTCGCCGCCAGATGGCCATCAGCGTGGCGGGAGGCTCCTCTGCGGCTGAGGAATGTTGCGGGGTTCCTCACAGACTAGGAAATGGGCGGCATGACATGTAGCGTGTAGGCATAAATAATCGTAATTGTACCCTTCATCTGATAGGCGAGAACGAGTCCATTTTCTTAAGAAGGGTGTCGGGGGCGCGGCGGGGAGGGTATGGTAGTGAAGGGCGCCGCCACAAGCTCTATCAAGCTGTATCGCCGCCCCGACCTGCCCCACTGAGCATGATGGGTTGAGGTGACACTTGTCCTCGGCAGGTCTGTGTTTCTGACGCTGCCTTTCTGGTCCCGCCGGTGATTGGGAGGCCATTGTGAATCTGTTGTTCCGCAAATGAAATTACTTTACTGTATTATGGCTTTCTGCAATGCACGTGTTCTGCTGCTGTACCGTGACACTTGTAAAATGCTGCACACACTTTTCTGGATAAATTGTAATATAAAAAACATCGTTGGCTTAGTTGAGATGCTGACTGCAATCCTCCCGCGCAGTATTATTAAGTCATTAGTTATTGTGTGATCTAAAAGGTATTGGTCCACACGTCCCGCCTGCCGGGGGACGGGCGGCGGCGAGCCAGGTCCACGCCCGGTCCACCTGCAGCCTTGCGTAGACCGGCCGCTTAGCTGCTCCACAATCTGCGCTACAATACACTGTGACCTCAGGGAATAAACAGAGCAAAAAGAAATCCTTTGACAAGGAACATTAACTTTCTACTCAAAGTTTACACGCGTCTCTGCTCACTACTTGACCGTTAGGAGTGGAGGCGGGAAGCCATTACCAAGAGTCGAGACAAGCAGGCCACGACCCCCCGCGCAGGTCATCCCCAGGAGTCGCCCATTACAGACTAGCGGGGGTCTGCGGCCTGCACCGGACCGTCTAGACAAAGGAATCGTGATAGTAAAAGAGGGAGGGGCCGAGGCTTTAGACCACAGCACTAGACGCTTAATCTAATCGCCTATAATGAGTCATAATTTGTAGAGGCAGCCGAGCGACAATGCGCGTCGATAAAGAACACTGATTGAAATTCTGCTCCCATGTCATTTAAATAACTTGATAATAATATGCCGCTGCGCCCTGCCATCAAGAAGACAAATCATTGCGCGAGTAAAGCAAGCTACCACCGGGGCTGGGATGGAGTCCCCGGGCAGCGCGCCACCCTCCGGCCCCCGGGTCACCAGCGAAGGAGGGACTGAGGCGGAGAGGCTGCGAGAAGCTGGGGCAGAAAAGTGCAGCGGGATGTTCAATGTCGAATGGGCGGATCAGTTTCTCGTTGTCTGGAGAATTGTTTCTGCCACACCTGGAGCCCTGAACACCTCGCCTCTCCGGGCCGCGGGACACTCACAGGAATGGAATGACGCAAAACCACAGCGACCAAATAATATATAATACATCATAAAATTAATTTACTTGTGTATTACCAAAATTTTCCATCTATCTTGTGAAACAGACAGAAATTCAGGCACCAGAACGGGAAAGACAGAAAGGTTAACAAGATCTTTACGTCGAAGGCTGTGAGGACAGGAGGCGGACGCTCCCACATGGACATACAGTCTTGCTTTTGGGTACGAATAGTGAACAATATCTATTTTTTGTGCATGACACATATAACGCCTGTTGTGGTGGTGGTGGTGGTGGTGGTGGTGGTGGTGGTGGCACGGAGGAGTATCGGAGAGAGGTTTGATTGTTTTCTGAGTGAGAGTTCCAGAGTCGCCGCGGGAAACCTCATGCTCGCTACTCTTTGTTCCCTTGGTCTGAGTCACTCACCCTGCCAGGTTACTGTTTGAACGACACCGTGTGACTTTCTACTCTGGACCCAAATACACACTCACACCCTCATCCACCCGCCCCCCTTCACCACACACACACACACACACACACACACACACACATACACACACACACATAAACACACACACACACACACACACACACATACACACACACACACACACACATACACACACACACACACACTACACATCTGCAACACAATAATGCATTAATGTCAATCAAATGCCACGCTTCGCCCACGATAAAACAATACATGTGTCGTAAATTATTCCAAGCACACTTAAAACAAACAGCCGCGTATTCCTGGACAATTAGGTGTGCTTGGAGCGACACAGTCCACGCACAGCAGACACGACTCAGATCAACGATGATTAGCCACTTTTTTTCTCTCTTTCTTCCTCGTGTGTGTGTGTGTGTGTGTGTGTGTGTGTGTGTGTGTGTATTGATCTGGAATTTTCAACGCGGCGGAATACAGCAGGGCGCATAATGACTGAAAATATCTATTTGCATGCAAAAAAAAGAGCATCATTATCCATTTAAAAGCTAATAATGTAATTAGCATAAACTGCGAGCCATTCTTGCGTCATTACATAGGTGGGCTGAAGTTATTGCTCGGCTGACCCCCAGAGTGCATACAAGGGCCTCCTCTTGCCAGATAAAAAAGAGAGAAAAAAAGGATAAATTCTTTGAATCCGCTTCGCTTGATTGGCTCCTGAGGTGACCACGTCTCCCTCTCTCCCTCTCCCCTTCCCTCCTTTCCTCCCACAATTCTCACTGCCTCCGTCTCTCTTCTGCTTGTTCTACCCCACTATTTTTGTTCTTTTCTCTCATATAGTCTATTAGTTCTCCCCACTCCACTCTCTCTCTCTCTCTCTCTCTCTCTCTCTCTCTCTCTCTCTCTCTCTCTCTCTCTCTCTCTCTCTCTCTCTCTCTCTCTCTCTCTCTCACAACCTTCCATACTTTCTTTCCTCTCAGTGGAAGCCGTGTTACTTCACTCTTGTCCTGCTTACTAGTTTCCAGTCCTATCTTTTTTTTCTTACGTTCATCCTGGATCTTGCTTCACACATATTATATAATTATTTAATCGAGCTCAAGGTTTCACTATTGCCGTGGCAGTCTTGCTGCGTGTGCCATTGATACCGACGTGAACCAGCGTCCCCTGATCGATGCCCAGATTGGAGCGTCTTGTTATCTGCCTTAGTGGACCTCTTATCACTAAAAGTCATCACCACTGTCGCTGAGGCTGAGGACAAAACGACCTGCCTGCTGGACCTTCTCACGGCTTGCCTCTCCCTCCTTCTTCGTCTTTCTGACTCGAAAAAAAGTGAATAATAATAAGCTGTATTAATACGACGAAAACTTAGTGTCACGCAAGAGATAGGCATCGGGTGAGGGTCAATAAGATTTTGATCAGTACTGGTAGAGAAGGTTAGATCGTGACCTGCAGCTGTGTCGCGACCTGCAGCTTTACGGCGCGGGCTTCAAAGGGCCTGTCACCAGCCGAGGGGAAACACTGCGCCTCGCCCTCGGTATTGCTCTCGGTACTGCCTTACGACAAGATAAAAAAAAAAAAAGTGTGGATGGAGATATGCACTTTTTCTTTTTTTTGCATCTATTAATTCCATGCCCTTTGGGACATATTGAGACGCTGTCATATTTACACGTGTTCATCAAATCTAGACTGATTATTTTATAGATTATAGATATCAATAATTTCATTTCGTCCTAGATTCAATTTTCAAGCAAAGGCCCTAAAGGATTGCATGAAAATGACACCGTTGAACATTGAATAAACAACTGTGTAAAATTTCAATTTTTCAACAAGTTTTAAGTGCACATTTTAAACAAATAAAGCGTTGTAATATCATAACTTGACATCGAAGCAAGTGCGAGGATCTATCAGTCTTTCGCCGAACACGAGGTGGTTCGGTGCTTTTCACACATCGTTGACTAAACAGCCATGGTGTGTCATGCCTGGCAGGGCACACTGGCACAAAACAACCCACAAATTCAAATCATCTCGCGGTACGAGAGAGCAAGGCAAATACGGCGAATGTGCGCCACGGGACGGGCTGAACGATGGTACCGTGAACACCTGATGGCGTTATGTGCATGCACCCCCAACCCCCCCGCCTGTTGTGGCTGGCCGCCGACACCTCAAATTGCCACCTAGGCGTCCTTATCACCAGCGAGCATATGTACCAGACGTGAGAATATGTGCACACGGAGGACAGCGCTGCGGCGTCTGCTGACGCACTTGAGGTGCTTGACTGGCTGGCTGCATGGAAGACAATTCGTCATTTTTAAAAAGTGGAGTGAGAGGGTGTGGCTGGAGGAGAAATTCTCGACAATCGATGCCATTCCACCATCAGGCAGGAAAGGGCAGTGGTTTTCCTTGCCGGTGATATGTGGTGAGCGGCAAAAAAAAAAAGAGGAAAAACGCTATATATATTTTTTAAAATCTCACCGCGGCTTTCCGTCGCAGTCCATTCCAATCCAAGCAGAGTCATCCAAAAAAAAAAAACATCCATGTGTTCTTGCCATCGTAAGCTACACTTTTATATTTGTGCCTCGTGGTGTTCGAAGGGCCAGACACAGACCTGCTCATAGTGACTGGCCGCTTTTTTTTTTTTTTTAGTCAACCCTGCATGATATCCACACTTTATAACGGGAAGAACTCAAACTTAAATTACAACGACCTTTTATTATGAGCTATCACAAGTTATTCCAACTCGGGAGAATAACGCGAGAGGGAAAATTAGCCACACCTGAGGTCTCTGGGCTCTCCAGGAGTGTAAGAAGGGAAAAAATATTACTGCTTGGTATGTTTCAATTTCTTGGCCGAGCTCAACGGCCCCACGCGCGGCCCCGAGCACCGCACGCCACGGCCCTCCAGGAAGTGCGGGAGTGGCGCCTCCAAGCCGTCCTCTGTCCGGCATGTCTCTGGACTCTGCATTGAATGATTTCTACAGCCTCACTTTTTCATCGCTATTTCACCTGACATGCGGGTTTCTCATTCATCAACCGGTCATCAAAACTGCACTCATAAAGTACTTGTCCACCACCACGTCTTGCGGACCTCTTTCCAGATCAGCTCTTTTGAGATTTATTAGGGCGATTCCAAATCAATCAATACAATTTGATACAAATGATATAGCCAATTTTTTTTTTAATTACGTTTGCATCCTTAACCAAGAACAACAACATTCCACTGAAGTAATGAGCCACTGAATAAACACTTCAAGAGGGCAAAACCTGACCACATGCTTCGGGTCTCCTGTCACAACTAGCGGTGAACATTGGGCAGGAGGAAACGGCTCCGTCTTAACCCTAATAACACCCCTTCTTAAACACATATGTGCCTCGTGTCGGCCTGTAAGCTCGTCACGGTGCCCGGGCACACTGAATATTCTGAGTGAACGCAGTGCCATCGTGATGTGCATAAGTAAAATATAGACCACACTTTAGCCATGCTGACACACTTTATGAGAGAAAATGGATCACCATGATCATAGCAAGTCTATATATCACTGAAAACAACCAATATTACGAATGAAACTTTACAATGACTGAAAAAATGCTTCATATTATCAAGCCAGAGAGAGAGAGAGAGAGAGAGAGAGAGAGAGAGAGAGAGAGAGAGAGAGAGAGAGTGGTGGTGGGAGTGGGGTGGGGGAAGTCACGTGCTCACAAACTACCACGTAATGCGGACAGATCTCCTTGAGCCCCACCCGCTGCTGCCCCGAGGCCTGGCCCAGGGCAGCACAGCGGGGCGGCCCAGCGTTTTGCGTCTGTGTAGTATATTGAGGGTTTGACACCTCCGTACATCTATATATTTAAACACACACACACACACACACACACACACACACACACACACACACACACTAACGCAAGCGGACGCAACGAAGAAATCAAGAAAGAAAATAATGAGCAAATACAAATCAAAACAAAACACACACACAAACACACACACACACACACACACACACACACATAGAGGAGACACGCACATCAAGAGAAGCAATTAACATTTTCAATTTGTTATAGAAATTTCCACACACCGGAATCGTGAGTCGTAATTTCTCTCCCGCCAACCTTGCTGATTTGGAATACCTCGCCGCCGCCCCGGGCCTTACGAAACCTTCCCTCGCCGCCTCGCTGGGGAAATTTGCACGATGGACTACATTCCCCAAACACCGCAAATACTTGTAAGCGTTTATGGATTTCCTTCATGGATTATAAACGTGTTCCTGCCATCAGCTCACGTCTGTGTGTGTTGCCGCTCATAACCTTGTAGAAAAGAATGGGTTGTTTTCCCCCGTCCATCATAACAGTTCACATTTCACTGCGCGATCACCATCACTCTACCTGTCATGTCCCATTTTTCTTTTACTGAGTGTTTTGTTTATATTTATACTGCGGCTGCCTCGCCATGATAGCATCAGAAACGGCGGGCAGAAGCGGCACAGCCCAAAATGCGTTTCTGTCTGAGCGCCACGTAGCTAACCAGACTATAACCGAACCACCCAGTCACTTTTACTACTACTTTTTCTTTTCTGATGTTTTTTCTTCTATTTTACAAACCCTCCTCCCTATTTTTCTTGTACCCTCATTTATGTACTTTCTTAAGTAAACTGTTAAACTGCGCCAAGCGAAGCACGGTTGGGAGCGGGAGGAGGCTCACACGATGGCCGCCACCTCAGCATGTCGCTGCCGCCAAGACATCACAGCACGACCCTCAACAACACATCATAAAACACAACACTCTAGTGCAAAAAGTTGAGTTCCTGAACGTGAGCACGGCTGGTATCGGGAGCCTCGGGGCCGCGGCAGCCGGACATCATTTATTCTCGGAGGCGTGACCCTCACTCACAGTTTACCGCTGCTCATTGCAGTGCTGCCGTCTGGAAGCACCTCTAAAACAACAAACGGCGACAGGCGCATGCAAACATACAAATTCGATGATATTTAAGATAATACAAACATATATGTTATGATTATACTTCGGTTGCTGGGGAATCGGATTCTCCTTCCTGAAAGCAACGTGCAAATACTTTCACAAAAATCCTCATAAGAACTTTCACCGCTGAGCGACACAACCCACGGCCGCGGCTCCCTTGAAGGGCCGCGTCCTGCTCCCCGGGATGGGATCACCCTAACTACATTCCAGTTTTTCCAGCTATTGTTGTTTGAACGTCAATGGAGGAAATTCGGATGAATATTTATGCATTTCATTTTACCGTGTGGCAATAAATATTACCTTATATTCCCAAGTAGAAACAACGAAGCCTGCGCAGTAAGTCATGTCCACATCTGAATGAACCCAATCACGTGATCTTTATGATAATTACAAATATAAATATAAAGATGTCAGCAGATAGCAGTCTAGATAAGGAACTCACGAATGCCCTTTCACAAAGTGCTCGCATTAATACATTGCCGCAGTAACGGTAAGGCATAATTAAGTCATAACAAAGGGAGATCTATTATAAGACCGGGACACCTTCACTGTATATAAAAAGAGCCTAATAATCGGCAACACAAGGCGCGCCAGGTAGCCTCAATAAGTGCCATCACCTAAATTTTCGATATCGTGCCAGTTAATCTTGTCTAATTGCTACCAGATGGAGACGCGGTGATTTCAATGCCCGCATAAATAGGAGTCCTGCCGTGACAGCGAGGGGCGGCGGGACTCCAGGCTAATGCGGTCGTGCCGGGTTGACTGAGATGCTGAAAGTGGGAGCCTCGCGTCCTTTGTCCTGCGCTGTAAGACCTTTAAAGGATGTGGCAAGTTACGTGAGAGAGAAAACCAACAGAATGCAATCGCTGCGGAGGAGAACCTGCAAATGGGTCAAGAGAGAGCGTCCATCAGGGAGGCGGACAAGCTTTATCATACAGTTTACGAAGGGGGTCATCGATATTTTCTGTGAGGAACGCCAGCCTGTGCACGACGACGCCAATAAGGATCCACGTCTCATGATAACTTGGCGGAAGCACAATGTTATCTGGGCGTGTCACGGTCTCCTTATCCCCGCATCGCTGAAAGTGTCGTTCTACACACGACATCATTAATGCCATCCAGCCTCGTTGCTAAATTTTACTCTTGCATCTTGAAAGTTCCCTCTCTTTAGTTATGAATTTTGTGCAGTTACAGACAAAACTGAGCTTTCGCACATGTACAATAACGACTGGAACGTGGTCTTAAAGTTTGTGTAGAAGCAGAATAAAAATACTAAGGTACACTGTTACGTGAATTACATCGGAACAACCCTAAAGAGGAGATCCACCTCATTCTGTTTCTCAAGGGAAGATTGTGCCGCGTATGGAAGCAGCTATATTTGTTGGCGGGATAATGAAGGCAGTCACTTTACGTGATTGCACACAAAAACAAAAGCGATTAAGTTGGCTGTGGCGGATCTTCGGTAAGTACAAAGAGAAAGTAACAGAATGAAAAAAAAAAAAACGTGGAAAAGGAAGAAGCTGACTTTATTCAAGCTATATCATTGGCGGCGTAGATGTGCATCGCGGGCCGCGGCTGGCCGGGCCTGGCCGAGATGGTATCAATTAGTTTAGGTGATCGTTGGCCCTCACGTGGGAAGGTTGTTGCTCGTGGCTCTTGTTCTTATCAGGAAACTGATATAACGTATGCTTGCTATTTAACGAATGTCAGAGGTATCAAATTTAAAAATAAGAGGACACGCTCTCTCCTTTCACAAAACTGATATATGTGTATCATGTATGCATAAATATAGGAGAACACTGACCTCCGTGTCGGGCCGTGTGGGTTGTAGTCTTGTTCATGTTTCTCTGCAGCGCCGGGAAAAAAACGTCCTTCGGATATTTCCTTTATGAATCTTTTGTGATTTGTTTGAGATGAAATGCAGTGTGTGTGTGTGTGTGTGTGTGTGTGTGTGTGTGTAGGGCCTTTTTGTGTCTCTGTATACCAGTCTGTTAGTCAACGAGATCTCCAAGGTGATGAAGGACAACCTAACCATGTCCGTCCTTCAGACACAAAACACTGTACTTCGATCCTTCGAAGCCTTTGAAGCAATCCTGAACAAGAGGACAACAGTTCAAGAGGACCACCGCCTCAGTATAAGGAAGTGTTACGAAAATCACTCATAACACCAATACATACCACAAAACTGCTCTTGCTTAGTATGTATACATCACCAGAAGTGAGTCTTGAGATATACGCACAAACTGAAAAAAAGAAAAGGAAAACAGCTTTATTCCTTATGCCTCAAAATAACCTAAGAAGAAACACAGGTTAAGAAAGGAGCCTGGGGACGTGGGCGCCATATGCAGGATCGCTCCAGCCCATCCCAGCCCACCCTCACCCGCCGCTCACCTGCCCAACACCACACGGCTGATGCCTCCCATAGACAAGGCCGCCATTACAACAGACACACCCCCCGCCATCTCCGCTTGACAAACTGCCCGCCGTAAAAGCCGCAACACAAGCCGAATGTCCAGTGGATAAATTACCAGCCGTATAATGTATACCGCGCTAAGTGGCCTCATCTCGCAAATTGTTCAGTTAATAGCTTTCACGCTAATCACCAGCTCAGTCAGGTCGCTCGTCTGCACCATCTCAGCGAGGACGCTTATGGCGCCTTGCTCACCACTCTCCCCTGGCAGGGCGTGCATCACCGCGCCTCTCGTCCATCAAAGGCCCAAAAAGAGTGCAGGCCAATGGATCTCAGCTTTTCTCTTTTCCCACCTCTCTCTCTCTCTCTCTCTCTCTCTCTCTCTCTCTCTCTCTCTCTCTCTCTCTCTCTCTCTCTCTCTCTCTCTCTCTCTCTCTCCTATACCACTGTTAGCAACTACATGTGAAGTATCAAGAACAGAAAACTCTTCAAGTAGATGCGTCCCTGAACATATAACAAATATTCGCCACAAATTTAACACACTACTTTATGTACATTTAGTATTACCGAAGCCCACGCCACTCGTCACCTTCTCTTGTCATTAACACAACCTGTATGCTTTCAGTAGCCGTTCTGCAAGTCCCTCCTAAACTGTAATATGAGTGCTGGATAAATTTCTCTCTCTCTCTCTCTCTCTCTCTCTCTCTCTCTCTCTCTCTCTCTCTCTCTCTCTCTCTCTCTCTCTCTCTCTCTCTCTCTCTCTCTCTCTCTCTCTCTCTCTCTCTCTCTCTCTCTCTCTCTCTCTCTGTCGGTATTGTGTTTTTCCCAAGGCAATTAGTCTACCAATGTTCATTAAGGAGAAGACATAAACAAACCACCACCTGGATCTCATTACCATTACTTCACCAAATAATTCGCGTGTAATCATATGCTTGCCTACACCGCCGGTTTGACTAATTAAATGCCGGCACAGAGGACGATCAGGCGAGCGCTGGAGAAATTGGTTATCAAGGAGGTGGTGGCCGAGACGGTATTAGTACTTCAAAGAGTCACACCGGTTTTTTCCTCTTGCTTAATTCCCTTTTCTTCTTTCGCCTTGGTAAATATTCAGGTTCCAGGTGTTATAATAGAGATGACATGCATGCCCACTCCAGTCTTGCAAGTTCCGCAGGTTGTAATCAGTAGGCCTGTCCCTTCTTCACCTCCTTGGCTGGTCGCGGCCTCTCCCACATAATTACTCCATCCAAGGAGAAGGAGGAGGAGGAGCAGCGACCCTCCACGACACAATGCCCTTGTTATGATCCACTCCGGACGGCAACGCAGCCTAATAGACCAACATTTTTCCTTGCCTCCCTGAAGAACAAACTCATCTAATGTTGACTCAAGACAAATACAGATCTTAACCAATGTTTATTGACCTCGAGTTTTGAAGAGATCTTTAACTTTGCATAATACATATATGTGCAGCTTCAAGTTCCACTCAGGGTATCCAAAATATTGCTCATC
>NC_087151.1:2252500-2270000 GCF_035594125.1 Scylla paramamosain | reverse complement strand
TAAGAAAAAAATTGTTAGTTTATGCTAAATACAAAGGAGGAGGAGGAGGAGGAGGAGGAGGAGGAGGAGGAGGAGGAGGAGAGTAAAGAATGAAGATGAGACTTTCCTGTTTACCTGTTCAATGTGTATTACAATAATTCAGATAAAAATTAGCGATGAGAGAGATAAATCAACACACACACACACACACACACACACACACACACACACACACACACACACACACACACACAGAGAGAGAGAGAGAGAGAGAGAGAGAGAGAGAGAGAGAGAGAGAGAGAGAGAGAGAGAGAGAGAGAGAGAGAGAGAGAGAGAGAGAGAGAGAGAGAGAGAGAGAGAGAGTCAAAGGAAGACTGCCAGCAAAACAAGGAACACTCAGCAAGCAGTGAATGCAGTGTGGTGCCGTGGGTCGGTGACGCCAAGGTCAGTGGAGGCATGTACCAGCCAGCCTTGCAACCTAATTAATAATACATTGCTGTGAATATTCAACAGTCAGTCGTGTTGTGACGCCTGTCATTGGTTGGGCTTTAACATACACAGACAAGTTGCATTCACTTAACAAGAAAAGGGTTAGATCAATCAATACTAGAAAAAAACGAAGGAAAATATAACTGATATAAATTGAGGAGTATTGTCTGAAAAAAAAGTTACGCAAACACGTATGGACGTTAAAAGAAGAAATAGCTGCAGACTTGTTGGCCCTTACGAAGTAGTTTGCAAGAAGCTACACCGTATAATCTGATGTAACACAGATCTTCTCAGATTTAGTGACAGAAATTATTAAATGAACGGAAGCTTTAAAAGAAAGTTAAACATGCGAGAAAGAGGGAGATAAAAAGGAAAGGATGACTATAGAGTATAAAGTGATAAAATAAACATAAGGCAAAATGTAGCACACCAATAATGAAATGAAAATAAAATCTCACACAAATTTATCCATAAAAATGCACCAGTAGGAAAAAAAAATCACAGGTGAAAATGGAAATAATACAGGGAAGACGAATATGCCTCAAGCCAAGTCAAGATTACGTGAAGGACCAAGGCAAAACAGCACGAGGGTATATAAGTATAAAGCAAAGATTTCAGGTGTAAATAATGGAAAGCAATATAATGGACATGTAGTGAAGACATAGAGAGTGAAACGAATATAGGAAATAAGAGAGAGAGAGAGAGAGAGAGAGAGAGAGAGAGAGAGAGAGAGAGAGAGAGAGAGAGAGAGAGAGAGAGAGAGAGAGAGAGAGAGAGAGAGAGAGAGAGAGAAAGGAACATTAGGAGGTGGCAGGGTCGGCCGTGAGTTACACCCCCGTCAGACGCGCCGGGCCCTTTGTCACGCCGTGTCCGAGGCGCCGTGTAGTTATGACTGTATCAGGCGGACCATGATTTAATGACAGGCCGCCGGGGAGGTGCCCACTACCCTTTTCTTTTTTTACCTTGTCATTTTGGTTCGCCTGCAACGTAACTTCGGTTAAACGCCGTGTCCCTCTGTGCTTCCCGAGACGGCCGGCGGAGTGGAGGGGCGTGTGATTCAAGACGCGGCCGCCGGCTCGAAACGCGAAAGCTTGTAACCGAGATAGACGAGATTCCATTCGCCAAATTCGAGGTGTTCGCACAAAGAGGATGCAGCCGCTGTCGATAGCTTTACGAGCCTTTATGTGCTTGCATGAAGTCCAGGGTTTGTATAGAATTTTCGATTATAATTCTACCCTGGAAGATTTCGCATCGTATTTCTATATAGTATCATTATCTTGCGCTTGAGCATCCCCTCCACAAATCAGGCGTATCTTGTTTCATCTTAGCAGGACTTGGGGTACCGTGGTCCTTCTTAATGGCAGGGCATCCACCCGCCTGCTCCCCTCCCCCCGCGTGTCAAGCCGCCCCTCGCCGCGTCTCCCCGTCACCGGCTTATTGTTCCCTCCACGCCGCTACTGGCCTCGCTTCAGGTCTGACGTAATCCTTTCCTCACACTCCGTCAACGAGGGGCATCTTTTCTCTGGCAGGAGCTTTACTTATTTCTCTATCCTGAAATCCCGCGTCTGTGCTCAAAACACCATGGTACTTTCGAGATAATCCTCCTCCGCTTCCCAAATGCCTTTGTTTTACGCTTTCCGCTCATTTCCGCGAGGTAATATGCTTGCCCTCCGCCTCCAGTGCCTTGTCTGATGGCCAGATAAGCCTCGCCCCGCCAGCTCTTGGAAAAACCTGTATACTACCATATATTTATATCAACATTCTCTAAAGAGGCCATAACTCTCCCTTTATGGTCACCCACTCCATTACTTCAACTCACTCATTCCTATAATTCATCGTTATCAAAATATTCATCAAAAAGAATTGAGGCTCGACCCGGGATCAGCGAGGGTCGGGCCGCCGCCGCAGCCGCCTGACAAATGGTTGACATGAGCTGACATGACACCGGCCCCTTAGTGAGACCCGCGGGGGTGACCTGGGAGTGGGAGGGGTAGAAAGGGAACGGAAGGAGGCAGGGAGAGAGGAAGGGAGAGGAAGCAGGGAGAAGAGGACAGAGGGATGGTGATAGGGATGGGGATAGGGAAGGGAAGGGGGGGAAAGGACTCAAGGCGGGAGTGTCCATGTGGTGGGAGTGGCGCAGGTGATATAGTGGCCAAGAGGGGGAATGACCAGGTGTGGCTGTGAGGTGTGGCCATGGAGGAGGCGTGGCTGGCGGGAGGGTGTGGCCATGGTGGGAGACGAGGCAAAGTTGAGGACATGGTCTGGTGGAGGATGCGATTCTACTGGGGAAAAGAGCAGAGGGATAAAACTATAATGAGGATGTGGACAATGTAGAGATGTAACCAGGCAAGCAAAAGTGGCGAGGATGTGGTTATGGTGAGGGTGTGGGAGGGGTGAAAATGTGTATGTATATGTGTGTGTTTGTGTGTGCCTGTACAAGCCCTCACGCCCTGAACATGCTGCACTTCTAACATACGCCACGCAGTACTAATCCCACTGGCCGACATGTAGTGTGAAAGACAACCCTCACTGGTGTCGCGCATTCTCCCGGCGGCTCGCGGTTTTATGGGCGCGGGGGAGTAGAAGAGGAGACGAAGAAACACAGCTGCACTCACCTCTCCCTTGTCACCTTTCCACTCCAGCCACCACCCTAACCTTGTCCCACACCCCTTCCTTCGCCTCCCTCAGGCAGCGGACGACAAAGATGAGTGAGAATTTCTTAAAGGGACGACTGTTATTTATTGTTATGAGTTGTCGCCGCCACCATCACTACCACCGCCGCCGCCACCACAGCCACTGCTACCATGATCCATCTCCACTGCCTCCACCACCACCACCACCACCACCACCACCACCGCCGCCATCACTGTTCCCCATCAGGACCGTATGCTCTCCTGATAGCAAAAGACCAAATCCTTCCCTCATAATTAATAAATGAAGTATGAAGCGTCTTATGTGCATATATAAATCTGCATCTTCTTCGCCGTGCACGTCGGATGCCACGTACCCCCCGCGGTGACCAAAGTCTGCTGTGCCTTACGCGCCGCTTTGGTCTTCCTATCTTCACCCAGTGACCGCGCCTTGGTCACCCGCTCAGCGTTCAGATGACCAACACTGAATAAAACATGAAATCCCGGAGTCTCCGCATTAATTTACGAAGTTTCAGGAACACAACCTTCACCATCCGTACCAAGGTCACTGTCTGCTGATTGTGATCATGAAGCTTGACGAATGCGTAACGCAACTTTGATTTTTATTGATTACTATTAAAGAAATGTTATAAAAATAGAAGTTTCATAAAAAAAAAAAAAAAATGAGAGCACGATATCCACATAAGTAACGAGTGATATACGGGCAATGTAAGAAATAATATCTAAACCATCTTAAATATTGTCTCAGTCACTCCTCGTAGGCAAGGACCGAATGCCTGCCTCATTGGTGCACCACACGTCCTCTAGTCTGATCACTAAACCGCAGCTCCTCAACAACTCAATCGGCCCAGGACACGTGAGTAATCTGTGACCTTGACTTGGTGCTCCCGCCACGACGCTGTGCCCTGCTCGCCCTCCTGCTGGGCGTGGTTATGTTGACACTCGCCTCTTCAAGTGTTTTGTTGATAAATAATGAACATGAAAATGGTTCAGTTACTACAAATACAAACATGCTCTCTCTCTCTCTCTCTCTCTCTCTCTCTCTCTCTCTCTCTCTCTCTCTCTCTCTCTCTCTCTCTCTCTCTCTCTCTCTCTCTCTCTCTCTCTCTCTCTTTTTATCTCTCTCAATATCGTATTGCCATGTTCTTGTGAGGGTCTGCAGCATAATTACTTTTTAATGTGAATGTGTGTGTGGATCAGTCACAATTAGTGAACGCAGGCCCGCATGTGTTTCGGTGTGTGTGTGTGTGTGTGTGTGTGTGTGTGTATGTTTTATGGACATGGATGCGAACCACTTTCCTCCACGACGTAAACGAGTGCCGCGTTTCATTGGTGCGGGAAGCGGCGCCCCCCTCGGTGCTCGCCTTGCCGGGTGTCGGCGCGCCGTTAAGTGCGGCAGTTCTGCGCCGTAAATAACGCACGGTTGTTGTGAGCGCAGCGAGCTAATTGGCCTCGGGAGCAGATGTTAATAATTACTGTGGTTTCCAGGATCGCGGTTACGGAGTCCTATAGTTATGGCAGCAGTCCTTCCTCGCGTGTTAGAAGTTTCTGCATCAAGTTCATTCCACAGGTGTGGTGTTAGAGGCGGCAGGTGTGCTGTTCAGGTTTACGAACAGGTATTACTTTGCTTTCGATGCGAACACTGATGAAATAATCCCACACTGAGTTCTTAAACGATGCAAAAGATACATAGCAAAACAGTTCCAGTGAAACATAAATAAACGATCTATATTATTGGCGCAACAAGTGGGTAAAAAGGAAATTGTGATTATGGTAGTAACAGTGATCATAAACTGCGTTAATTGATAATTTGCAGTCCAAATTATGATGCTTCTGTTCGCATGTCGAGGTATTCTCAAAATTGCTGTTGTCGGGAGTGTGGTTAAGCCGAAAATTGTGGCTGGGGGGTTAGTTATCAAGGCAATTGTGCATCTGACCATGTTTATGGCAGTAGCGAGATGAAACGACGGTCGTAAAGCAGGCAGTTGCGGCGAGAAGGCGAGGTGTTGATGCCGGTAATGGTGGGGATTGGACGCGAGAATTGATGGTCCTCCCCACTCACCCCGCGTCCCTCGCCCTCCTCCCTCCCACACTCTTTGTCCTCCTCAACCCATCGCACATTATTTATTTCACTTAATTCTCGTCGGCTCGTCTTATTTCGTGCTCCCTAATCCTCCTGATACCGCCATTCCTTCAACAACGACGCGACACGGCCCTCAAAAGGCTGGCTTGGTTGACGTCCCCCCCTAAAACCACTCCCCCTCATCAGGTCTTCGGGTCATGTGAAGACAAGCCACCTCATCTTTCCCTCGCCTTCATCACAGAAGAGCTGCATCACCATTCCTACCTGCATGACACACCACACGCACACGCACTACCAAATTCACATGCATGCACAAGCGTGGAGTATGTGCAAGTGCATATACTGTGTTCATTTTAGGGGATGCAAGTGCCCAAGCATGTACGCGCCGATAATGAACTGTACTGCAGCACTGTGGCGACTTGTGCTGAAGAAAATGGAACGAAAATTGAGGGAAATAGAAGGAGTGTGGTGGAAATGGTGCCAGATATGAGTAAAGTAAAGTGAAGTAAAGTGATGCCTTATGAGGAGAGACTGGAATAGCGTGAGCTTCTTACATAATGGCAGAGAGAGAGAGAGAGAGAGAGAGAGAGAGAGAGAGAGAGAGAGAGAGAGAGAGAGAGAGAGAGAGAGAGAGAGAGAGAGAGAGAGAGAGAGAGAGAGAGAGAGAGAGAGAGAGAGAGAGAGACAAATTTCTCCATGATGTTCACAGCAATACGTGATCATGAAAAAAAAAAAAAGAGACTGACACATACAGAGGACATGATGACAGAAAAAGAAGTAGAATAACAGAAGGAAACGAATACAGAATAAGAAAGACCAGCTGTTGGAATGGTTTGAATAAATTAAACCCTCCGAACTGCAGCAATGATACCGGGAATGTGTTGCAGGCGGAGGTGGCACGAGCAAAGAACAACGAAACAAAGAAACCTTATGAATAAGAAACACCACATATGCATTCACGGGCGTTCATGTTCCTAGCATTCTTAAGTGTAATGGCGAGCAAAGACATAATGACCGGTAGCAATGTGCAGAAGGCGCCTTGAAATGGAACAAATCTCCCCACAAGAAATAAAATAGAGCTTTTTTTATTGTTTTATATTAGAGATGTTTTGTGGCTTGCTGTTCCTACTCCTGAACCAAGTAAAGAGATTATTCTATCTTACTGTGGTGTTCTGGTGGAGATCCATTAACCTTTTAAAATACTTAGGAAATTTTGTCCACTAGAAAGTGTTAAGGCACCTATACAGTGAAATGGTAGACCAGCTATGTATAAAGTATAAAGTCACTGTACTGTCATAAGGAATAATAGAAAAATATAATAATAATAATAAATAAATAAATAAAAAACATATCGTAAGAAAACAAGACCAGATCGTAAAGGAAAGTACACGATTTCATTCTGGGATTCTACCTATAACAAAAAACTTGCCATCTAGACTATAAAGAGTGACCGTTTTACTTTATTTTGTCATTAACTTCAGCCACGGCAGTGCTGCATCACCATTACAAATTAACTTCAACAAGAAAACACGTCTATTACTTTTATTTTTTTTTTCTGGGGGGGACACGCGACACGTCATTGTTTATAGAGCTTGATAAAAACAGAGACAATGCAAACCACGTCACCGGGAAAATAAGATATACAGATACTCTTGATGTGAGCGGCATCACTAAGCTGACGCCTGCGAGATTCACCAGATCCTTCAGTACACACTAAGAATATACAAACGTCCATATACACTTGTTATGCATTCAACATACCCGATGGCTACTGAGAACAGGCTACCAGTCAGGCTACCATAGTTCCATCTTGGCCACAAAGCAACGTTCGTGAAAGCACAGTATCCGACATCCGTAAGCCTTACAAAAGACGCGGCGACAGTGGCTGGATGGAATCGCATTGCTTCGACTCATTATTTCGAAGCCGTTCGCTACTTGGGGTTTAAAGACTGCACTACAGATCACTAGAACGTAGAAATGGTTTCGTATGTATGAAGAAATAGGCGTCTACGATCCAACTGTGTGATGTTGCCCGAAGAGAATTGCTGAGTTGTAATACATTCGATGATAATGAGCAATGTTTTTTTTTATGATCATTTACAGCTTATCACACTTACGATTGGATGGTTCTTCTTTATACTTCTGATTTCTTAGTAGTAACATACGAGATAGAGGGAATGTTTACGATGTTTAAAAGATACAACAAAGACTAAAATATGGTCCTCACTGGTAGCAGCTCAAACTCATCTTACTCAATTTTGCTAGAATAGTAGAGGAAACATCTGTACACACACACACACACACACACACACACACATACTTGATCCAAGCAAACATGTCAGACTAACAAAGAGACACAATTGGGTATTCAAAGCCACACATTATCTTCGCCATACATTTATCACGAGACACGCGCCGCGACGTATATAATTTGACATCGATCACAGCAGCCACTCAGACTTGTGCCCCTTGGACGCCAGACATGTTGTATTCAGGGGCGGGACCAAATGTGAATTTATTGAGAGTCAGTGGAAGGCGGGATGGACGGCGGCTGGGCAGCTGTCCGTCACACCTGTCCCACCGCCACCGTCAGGGACACCACCTGCCCGACACTCTGACGGCCGCTGTCCAGAACCTGTTGATGCTACGCGACAGAAGGAGAGAGTTGCTGTCTGGGTGAGGGACAGGTTGTGGCCTTGTCTCGCTTATCGCTAACTTTTACTGAATATCTCTAATTAATACTGGATGCACAAATTGTACGATTTCTCCTGCTAACCATTTCCGTAACACGTGGGAGAGTATTTCCTTTGTCAGTGTTGTGCTTTTATCTACCGTGATTATCAAGACACCAACTAATCACCCGCGAAGACCGAGACAGCCACGCCCCCGATGCGTCACTGCCTGCTGTGAGGATCGCATCACGGTGCAGGTAGATCAAAGAAACAGTAAAATGTTGTGGTGCGCTCCAGCAACAGGTGACAGGAAAGCTTCACGACAGGCAGGACTGATAACCTGCCGGTGATGTGTGCGTGGTGGAGCGCCAAAAAGTGACCTTCCTGGAGTGACAGTCTTTCACACCCGCGCCTCACAAGACTAAGGGAGCCTGATAGGGCAACAGGGTACATCGGAGTATAAACAAAGCTTGCTACTACAACGAGGATTTTCCCTGATCACCAAATATCTCTCTCTACCGCCTCCCTTAGCGTACAGGTCGTGTCTGGAACATAACCACGAGCGCAATACAAAACCATGATGCACTGAGGCCGCCCGTACAGCCCGCCACCCGGTGTTGAGCCGCGTCACGCCTCGTCGCAAACTCAACTCACCAAAACCAATCCCAGTAAGGGTGCCGCGTGCCCCTTGTTTACTTATTGCCTAGTTAACGGCGATCAGCAAAACACCCGCGATGATTGTCTGGTGTCAAAGAGCGGCTCCAGCCTTGTTATACCCTCGTCTAAATGCATTGGAGGGTCATTAGCAGTGGCCTCACACACGCACACACGGCCGCGGGCGATTACCGGAGTGAGGGTTATCTCCGAGCGCTACTGTCTTCGGGGCCGAGGAGGGACAGGGATGGGTAAGGGGAGAGGGAAGGAAGGGAGGAGGGGGTTAATGAAAGGGAGAATACACAATATTGAGAGTGTAGCAAACGCCTGGAGATTTAAAAGATAGATGGATAAATGATGCACAAAAGAGTGTTTAAAAAGTACAAAAAATACACAACAAAGTAAAGAACACATCGACAAGAGAAAATGGCAAGAACGAATAGGAATTTCCCTCTGCCAGGATCAAGGAACAGCACACAAAATCCCGCCCCACTGGCCTCGTCCTTAGCTTCTTACCAACTCACACTGGACATCACTCCTCCGCCACTGCTGTCTCTCCACCTTCTACTCTCGGTCTCATCCTTCCTCAACTTTCCTCCTCACCTCATTCACTTCTCTTTACTACTTTCCACCTGGCTCTTGAATCTTTACACTCCTTGCCTCCCGACCCGCTTGTCTTTCCAACTTCATGCCAGGCCGTCCCTCCTTTCGATCCCCCTCCTCTCACTCGCTTCCTCTCCCTTGCTCTCCTCACCTGTCCTGCTTCCCTACGCCAGCGAAGGAAGTAACGCCCACCTGCATTGAAGTCACGGACCTTCAATAAAAGGAAAAAAAGGGGAAAGATTAAATCAATAAGAATAGATTGTTTCCACCTGGCATTGGTAAGATGACTCAAGCCGCCACTCAAAAAATCTATACACTAATTAACCACAAATCATGTCACGCGTGTCTGGTTGCGTTTAAATATGATACAAAAAGGATGTCTGCTTGTACGCTTCTCGATAATACAAGGTTGTCTAAATACTTCCTGTCAGTCGTAGCTCATGGTGGAATCTTTGCAATCAAGCACGTTAATCCTCCTCAGGGTTTCCGCCAGACCTCGCCAAGTGAAAATCAAGGGGAAATTATTTTTATTATACGACGGAATTCATTAAAGTTTTATTTTCTTCTCTCTGGTTTTTGTTCCCCATGCGAGGGTCCCGTTGGCAGGCATAAACCCCGCGGCACGGTGGGAGTCGACCCCACCAGCATTAAGGTGATAAAATAGGCCGGAATCCCTGATCCACAATAAACAAAGCAGAGAGTTCCTACACAATAAAGCCGGTCTTCTGTGGCTGGCAAAGTGGTCATAACTCGGCTCTCCCCTTTTGTCTTCCGGGAGCCCCAAGCCTTGTCCTTCATGCACACTGAGTAGCGAGACAACGACCCACCAACCCCGCGCCTTGATATGCGACCTTAATTACCCCGCCTGATGAGAGGGACCCTCACTAGAAAGTATAGCGCTTCATGATGTGTGTCGGGAATAAATAATGAAAGTTGATGAGTGATGCGGGAAGGGGGTGAGACGGGCGGGTGAGCAGGAGGGTGATGGACTGTCGCCTACCACGCATGCGCACCCGCAACTCACATCTACACACACACACACACACACACACACACACACACACACACACACACACACACACCACAACGTCTTCTAGGAATATACACGAAAAAAAATATTCACTGTCATGTCAAAGAAAACCGGACGATAAATTTACAATAAGAACTCTCAAATGCAGTAAAATTCGACAAGTGATGCGCGCCTTACAGGAAAAAGCCAGCAGCCAGCGACAAAGACTGCTGAGGGGGCGGGGGCGAGAGGGAGAGCAGCCGCCGCCCCACCTGTTCCTCCGGTGTTTACAAAGGGAAGCGACACATGACCGCTACACGAAGTCAACTCCATCTTATTAATAATTAACCTCAGCAAAACTCCCCTCGTTGCCTTCCCGTAGAGGTGTGTTTATCTCACGCACCCAGGACCGCCACCCCTGCGCTGGGAACAAGAAGGAAAAGTCAAGTGTTGTAAAAATTGTAATATCATTTCAAAAAGTTCAGATTGTGCTCGTCGCCGTGTCCGGAGTCTCGGGATTTGAGGAAGCTACACTCAGGGGTGGAGTTAACGCCGGCTTGGAGACGTAATTGCCGATCATATTTCGGATAATTCTTCTGATCACCGAGAGGCTCCTGTGTGCTCCGCCAACGCCATCATTTGCTGGCGATAAATCTAAAGCTTTGGTGATGAAAGTCGGCGAGGTCTGGCACGGGAGCAGCGTGGGGCAGAGCATGCAGCGGCAACAGACACATGATAATCCATGCAGCAGCTGTGGGGCGGCCTTGATGGACGGCGCGACAGACGGCACATGACAGACAGTGCCTGGTGTACACACGCTTCCTGTGCCACGACAGCGGACACTGCGAGCGACTGAACGATGTCGGTGACTCTCCCTGGCTGGGGTCACGGGAGTGTGGGGCAAGCAAGCCTTGGTATTCAGATGGGAGACTCGCCGCCTGGCATCTCGTTCCTTAAGACCACAGGAGACACGACCCGGGAGGAGCACATCAGGCACGACACTCAAGGCTTCTCTCTGAGCAGTGTTTGTCCCGCTCAGTGTTGAGATAAGGGGCGAGGCGTCACACCCGACACTGTCCAGCAGAGATAACAACTATAAATAGTGAGGTGAGTGTTGTTATATGCTCATGATCAAATAATGTTCATTCATATTTCATCAGTGAACACTACTCCCTTCAAAGGAAGCTCGGAGGACCTTAAATCTGTCATGTTTACAAGCGACTACACAAGGATATCTAGCGACTGCGGCTCGTCGGCGGCGAAGTGGCCATGCCTCACACCCACGCACTGCACGGCGGGTGTGGCGGCACGAGGTGTGGCAACTCCAATGCAGGACACACCACGCTCCTGTAGCAGGTGAGGCGGGGTGAGGGGAGGTGTGCCAGGGGTGAGGGAACGTGGGGCATTGTGTAAGACGCAGCACGTCTCAGTAACAGACACGCTGCCTCTGAAGTGTTTGGTGTATCGCGGTGCAAGTGTTCCTCAGGAGCGGACTGACCTGCGCCTATCGTTGCAAGGAGCAAATATCCACCAGAAGTACGAACATAAATCTTTCAAACGCACGAAAAAAAAAAAAAGGTGTTCATAATTATACCTTTATCAGCACTCAATCTTCATAACTAATCCAAGGCGTTGACTTTCCTTCTTACAGACATAATTTATTGCACCAGGAAGATACAATCTGGGAAATCTGCACGTCATTTATCACTCTTTCGAGATAGACAAACACGCGCTCAATAAACCACGCTCACATCCGCATCTGGCACTAGGAACCTCCAATCTCGCGGTAACCACCCGACCACCGAGCCCCAAACTAGCAACCCAGATGTATGTTTAGCTCCCCACCGACATGACCTGCACGGCGATTAACAATTAGCAGGCCGGGCTGACTGCTATTTGCGGCCCTGATTATGATAAGTTGCCATAATGGATCTGCCGGAGCCTGGCAAAAACCAGGTGAGCGTCATATAAAGAAAGTTGCAGCGGCGGGGGACAATAGCGCCATCCCTTCAATTAAGCCCGGCTCGTATTTCAGTGGCTCCTGGAGGCCGGCATGAACTCAAGTGCAACGTGTGAGCGGCGAGGAGCGACCCAAGGATGTGGCAGTTTTTGTTCGATTCTTAAAGCGTCAGGCAAGATTTAAAGTCGAACGTAAGATGTAAGACTTGCTGCCGCCCCCAGCCTCCACCTCAATAAACAATGCCCGTGCCCAGTAAACAACTCACCAGCATCATATGGACTCACTCTCTCACGGCAACAACCCTTCAGGCCTCGGGGAGCACTTAGGCAGGGACTGGTATGTGGAGAAGAGTTAGAGAAGGAAAAAGATGGACAGAATGGAAGAGTAGGTGTGGTGCTGAAGGAGAGACAGGGCAAGGAATTGTGACGAGCTTTGTACCTCGCGTCCACCTGTCATGCATTACTTACTGTTGTCAGCTTGCCGGTCTGGATGCCCACACTCCCGGTGCTCCTGAAAGAAGCTATGATTTTATTTATCTGTTTACTTATGTGTTTATTTATTTATTTACTTACGTATTGATTTATTTTTGGTAGCTCCGACGCCAATAAGATTACTTGCTAAAATACACTGCCACACCTGCTCGCCTTCTACGACAGAACCTAACAGATATTACTTTCCAAGACGTCTTTTAAGTTAACAAACACTCAAATTCTCAGCCGTCCTTTCCTTGCAAGATTATTCTGAAGATCCCCTAGAAAAAAAAAATAAGACTACACACACGTACACACACACACACACACACACACACACACACACACACACACACACACACACACACACACACACACGTATATATACTTCTTTTTTTTTCAGTGAGGGAGTATTTTAATTAACAATATATGCATGTTGGTAATTCAGTGATATATTTAAGGTAAAGCAAGTCAGGGGAATGTGAAGAACGTCCGGTGGGAAGAGGAGTCAGGGAGAAGAAGAAGAAGAAGAAGGAGGAGGATGAGAGCGTAGTGAGCAAGACACCAGGAGCTTCAGAAGTCTTGCAGGGAAGGAAGGAATCACGGTCTCCGGTGCACCTTGTGTTAGAAAGTGAGGCAAATGGTGATGGAAACATTATATCTTGACATTAGCAAGGTTTATGAGAGGAGGCATCACGGGGAAGGGTGAGTATTGGGTGCAGCATCAGGAAGTGTTGCAAGGCGGCAGAAAACAGCACAGCTTAAGGTGTTTATTGATGACTGTTTAGCGCATCCAAAACCTAAATAGTATTAGGAAATAATATACAGCGCCTGGTGATTGTAAACAAGCCAGGGACTTAAGTTACTGGATCGTTAGTAGATTTCTGTTAACATTCCTGTATTTTTTGTTCCCATTAAATGATGAAGTTTAAGAAGAGAAGAAATAGACTTGGAAACTTATTGGCAGTCAGCTTCAATTTCTTACAACTAATGACGCCAAGGAGAGAGGAGTGACCTGATTCTAGTAATGGCAATTCAGAAGCATATAAAATAAATAAATTAGTAAATAATGATGATGATGATGATGATAATAATAATAATAATAATAATAATAATAATAATAATAATAATAATAATAATAATAATAATAATAATAATAATAATAATAATAATGTTATTAGCAAAGAAGAAGAAGAAGAAGAAGAAACAATAACAACAACAACAACGTTATAGTAAACATAAACACACACACACACACACACACACACACACACACACACACACACACACACACACACAGGTGCAGTACCACCGTTAACACCTCTCTCCCTCCCTCCCTCCCTCCCTCCCAGGCGGCGCCCCTGCACGGTGCACATAAAGTGAAGTGAGTGATGGATTCTCGTCACTAAAGGAAGCTCGTAATTGTTTCCAGTTCAGGTTTGCCTCAGCCGCTCCCCCTCTCGGCCACGCCCTCCGTTGCACTGTGGGAGGGAGGCGTGGAGGTGAGGGAGTGGAGGAAGGGCTTGCCACTCCTCTCGCTCTGGCGCGGCGTGTTAATAGGACAGACACACACACACACACACACACACATACACACACACACATATCCCAGTGATGATAAATGTAAATAATATATGAGTGATTCCGTACGATTACTTACGATAATATTCCTCATGGTTTGATTGTTATTCTACTTATCTGATAATGACACTTTGACCTTGATTCTTCCTCAGCGTGATTAAAAGTTTATGAAAAATTTCGTTTCACAGCACCGTTACTCCATATATCAATGCACCTGTTATGTTCGTGCCTTACCTGGCATGAGAAAAAGCGTTCCAGTAACCAAATATCACCTTTTGGTTTCCCTTCTGGAGAGACTTCACCTGAAACACTGGAAACCTTAAGCCTTTCGCCGCTAGATAACAGTTGCAATAACAACTTTGAGGACAGTCCTGCAGTTTAGAAATCACCAAATTTACCTCATATTCTCTATTTTTCAAGGTGTATACAAACATTCCTCCACAGTTCTCTAGATAACAAAAGACGACCATAACAATAGAAATGTCAACAGTTCAAGTGGTTATGGATGGCTGACTGAACAAGAGTATCCATCAGTGTGTGTGTGTGTGTGTGTGTGTGTGTGTGTGTGTGTGTGTGTGTGTGTTTAACGTAATGCATTCACTACAAGATCAGACATCCACAAAACAAAACAGTCGCCCAGAAAATAATACATAAACGTGCTACTTTGAACCAATCTGAGGTTGTGGCGGGGACAGTAAGAGGCAGCAGGGCAGGAGAGGCGTGGGTGAGGTGATGTCCGGGGTCAGGAGGGTGCAGGGACTTAGCAGAGGTAATGGCGTGTTGTGTGAAGGGGAAGGTGAAGGCAATTGGCAGGAGAGTGTGAAAGCTGATAAGTGTAAGGAAAAAGAAGAGGGTGTAAGTGCGTGGATGGTTTGGGGAGAGTGTGAGGGTGCACAGCGGAGAGATTGTGAGGGCGTGAGGGCGGCAAGAGTATGGGTGTGGGGCAGAGGGCAAGTTAGGGTGAGGAGGCTGAGCGTGTGTGTGTGTGTGTGTGTGTGTGTGTGTGTGTGTGTGTGTGTGTGTGTGTGTGTGTGTGTGTGTGTGTGTGGGTTGAAAACACTGGTTACGAGGCCCACGTCCGCCCAGGTGAACTCAAACATTTATTGAATCCACAAAAGATAATTACATCGGCCTCAAAGAAACAGGTCCTCTCTCTACTTCCACAAGAATTATGGCGGACGCACACCAAGCACGCACACACAAAAACGTTCGCCCGGTCCCATAAATCTCGCTACACTTCAAACAGCGGAAGGAGAACTCGCCACGGGAGGAAGGAAGGCAGGCCAGAGGAAGTGGTGCTTGAGGGAGCCACTGACACTCAAATAACCAAGAGACAGACTGGGAACATCGTCACTTCGCCCTTGCTCCTCGCCGCTCCTAAGTGTCTGGCGCTAATCTCAGGAGCAGGAACCGAGCGAGCGGCGAGGGAAGGTTGTCGATGTGAGAGCTTGAAGATGGTGGCGGTGAAGGAACAGATGGGGATGACGATGGAAGGGGATGAAGAAGACGAGAATGATGACGAGGATGTAACCGAGGACGAAGATGACAAAGAAAAGGGAGGAAGAGTAGAAGGGGGGAAAAAATAAATATCAGGAAAAGTATTAACATGATACAATAAAAAAAGAAAGAAAGAAGGGAAGTAGCAAAGAAGGATAAGACCAATACGAGAGAAAGGTAAGGAGAGAAGGGGCTGGAAATGGGAAGATAGATAAAGACATCAGGAGGAGAAAAAAAAAGAAGTGGAGGGGAGAAAAGCAAGAGGTAGACGAGAGAAAGGGAAGAGGAGAGAAGAGAGAGAGAGAACACTTCACCTGCTCGCTCCAGCAAAACAGTAAACATTAATCGACTTTGAGCAGTAAATATTTGACGTTTTCATTCAATCCCTTTGTTATAATCGAAAAAAAAAAATAAATAAAATAAATAAATAAAGCAAAAAAAGAACAAGGGATCAACGAATTCCGGGAACTTTTCGTCATCAAATCATTAACTCGGAAAGAAAACGCAACTCAACAAAAAACAGACAAAAAAGACAAAAAAAAACATTCGAACAACTTCCACACTCACCAGAGAGAGAGAGAGAGAGAGAGAGAGAGAGAGAGAGAGAGAGAGAGAGAGAGAGAGAGAGACATTACAGGTCGGCTACATTATAAAGCATGTCCCCCTCCATATCATCTCTGCTGCTGGAGGGGTTAGTGGGGGCGTGGCGGCAGGGTGAGGTGGGCGCCTGATGGACAAGTGCTTATTTCATGGTCCGGGTAATGCATTGGCAGTATATTTCTTGATTTGCTTCCACCACAAAGCCACAACATCCTCCACACGCCACCACCTGTCACGCCGCCCCTTTTCCTTGGCTTCCCTCCACCTGCTCTTCCTCCTCTTTCTCTTGTTCCTATTCCTCTTTCCTCTGTGTCCCTTCCCACAGGTTTCATCTTTTTACTGCTTCTTTTCCTCCTCCTCCTCTTCCTCCTCTTGTAGATTGCAACTGGTTTTCTCTTCCTTCTCATCCCTCTTCTTGTTTTCTTCCTCCTGGTCCTCTCTCCCTCTCCCTCTCTCCTTTCCCTTCTCTAGTGGTCATTCGCTATTTAGCAAAACAAATCTTAAGGCAAATAAGGCTCGTTATAGTTGTTATTAAGAACGACACAGTCCCCTACATTAGGTGAGTGGTGGTGCAGGGGAAAAGGGCAGAATTATTTGTGTATGGAAGGGTAATGTGGGGTCCTGCATGCAACTCCGCCAAGGACTAACCGCTGCTGCCTGTAGATGCATGGACACTGTCGCTAGCATGTCATTTCCTGCAGCTTTTACCTTCCTACTTCCCTTCATGTCACCAGACGTCACATATATTATTCAGTTTATCTTCTCATCCTACTCCTGTTTCTCTTCTTTTATTCTAGTCTTCACCTTCAATAATTTTCCTACTTCACCTTCTCATTCTTCTTTTCTCTTCTATCATTGGAC
The DNA here is from genome assembly GCF_035594125.1 of Scylla paramamosain. Taxonomy (NCBI): domain Eukaryota; kingdom Metazoa; phylum Arthropoda; class Malacostraca; order Decapoda; family Portunidae; genus Scylla; species Scylla paramamosain. Next base: position 2,252,891 of record NC_087151.1, on the reverse strand, counting down.
ACTTCAATCTCAATTTGGTCTTTAGTCAACACTTACACGTGGATGGCAGCGTGTTCCTTGGTACTAAGTAGGGCCCGTAACACCACTGTACAAAATGACATACCAGCGTGTTAGGTCGATCACTTGTGTTTCCTGGTTCATGCCACCTTTCACCTCTGCCCTCGTGATTCCTTACCTGTAGATTAGACGGTGCAAATCGTGTAGTTTTCGCTAATATCATCATTACTGAGAGGGAGAGAGAGAGAGAAAGAGAGAGAGAAATTACAAGACTCACCAGGAGCTTCATCATTACTCCCTATTCCTAAATTACTACTGGAACAATTAGTCACTGTGTAGCAATTAGACTCCATCATGTCACTTTAATTCAAACTTCCTGTCATTACTTCTCAAA
>NC_087151.1:2235000-2250000 GCF_035594125.1 Scylla paramamosain | reverse complement strand
AGAGAGTGTGAGTGAAAGTGACCCGTGTGTGTGTCTGTGTGTGTGTGTGTGGTGCTAACGGTTTGTTTTGACATAACGAAAGTGAGTGAGCGGAAGTGACTCGTGGGTGTGGAGGTAAGGATCAGCTGTTGAGACCTAACATGAAGAGTGAGAGTGAGTGGAAGTGACTCGAGTATGTGGAGGTAATTGATCAGTTATTTCAGCCTAACTTTATATTATTACCTAACCCAAGATAATCTAACTTTCCCTTACTGTATTTAACCTTACCTAACCTAACATAATATAACCTAACCTAACCTAACTTTACCTAACGTAACACAACATAACTTTGTCTTGCTTTACCTAACCTTACCTAACCTACACTAACCATCTTACTTTATCTAACCTTACCTAACCTAACGTGACCTAACTTTACCTAACCTTAACCTAATCTAACCTAACTTAGCCCAACGTAACGTAACGAAACAACCTAACTTAATACAGCACTGAGTTGAGGACTATATCAAGCAGTGTTAGAGTTCAAATAAAGGCGAAAGGATGAGTCTATTAGTTTCTTTGTTATCCTTTAATTCCTATATAGACATCCACATTCCCCTCTGGCCACATATACTCCTAAGCATTGTATTCCCCTCAAGATATTTGCCTTCCCTTAAATTGCTATATCCTTTTCGTTAAAATATTGGCAATTAAGATATGCAAACTAGTTTTGAGAGCTGCACTACCAGAGAGAGAGAGAAAAAAAGTAATTCCATATACTCTCCAACCTACAGGCAATTAATATGTTCTGGCAATGTGAAAAGGCGCCTCCATAACTCAGGGAAATCATGATGTAATGCAAATGTGCGGTGTGCTGAGTTAGTGTCGAAGCGCTGGCTGGTGCTGGCGATGCCTCACGAGTTACGGTCACATTACTTACGCTGATCGGAGCAAGACACGGGGGACGGGGGTGGGCGAGCCTTCATCTTGATAATTGTGGAACCAACTAAATCTTAAGGCTTACCTACCCGCGGATCACTCGTTTATTTACATGTTAACGAGACCAAACTCATCAAATCTTGAATAAATATCCTTTTGTTTACACGGCTGTACTCGTATGTCTGTCAGTGGATCCACCTCTTTACACACACACACACACACACACACACACACACACACACACACACACACACACACACACACACACACACACACACACACACACACTTGCTTATCCACACACTCACGTATAATCACCGGGCCGCCTAACAGCTTTGACTCCTGGGCAGGCACGTCAGCGGCAGCCCCGCCGCCGCCCCTCCCCGCACCGGTGCCCTCCCTCGCAAACAAAGGGCCCAGACTCGTCATAATTACTATGTTCTGACACTCAGATATACTGGCGGTCATTAGTCGGGGTCTGACGCACCCTGAGCAGGTACATCATGGGGGGAATACATGTATGAGCACACTGGAAACTTAACTTGCACAAGCATTCTCTTCCCACTTCCCTTCTCCATGGTCACTCACACACACATACACTCTTTGCTTTTCTTTCTTTCTTTCTTCATATACACACACACACACACACACACACACACACACACACACACACACACACATATATATATATATATATATATATATATATATATATATATATATATATATATATATATATATATATATATATATATATATATATATATATATATATATATATATATATATTCCGGATAGGTGGATAAGTGGGAAGCCTGAGCGAAGGGGCAAAGATGCAGCAAAGAGCGCATCAAGGGGCACAGCGGCATTAATCTAAGAGCCAAGTGTAAGGGGCCAATCACGCTCCAGCGGGTCCAGCGGCTACTCACGAAGGGCGAAAGGTTGATGGGGGCAGTGGGGAAGGAACCTTTCAGCGACGCTTTAATACCAAACAGATTAAAGCGCGATTCGTCATATTCTAAGGCAAACACGAATAGACCCAGTAGCACGAATATACGACTGACGCCGACAAGACACATGGACCCATCTAGGACTTAATTCGTCCATTTGAATTGCTCCAACACGAAACTATTAAATACGCCACCTCCGCCGCCGCGTGATGTATTCTTCCAATAGAGGAGGTTTGCGGCGTGCATGACAATGGGTGTGTGTGTCAAAGAGCAGCGTCCACTTCCTCGCAACCCCTCAGAGTGACGGGGTTACGGCCGCTGCCATGACAAACCTGCGGGCGGAGGGCAATGCATCACCCTAACAGGCCCGGAACGCATTGCCGAGACCCAGCTTTATGTATGTGGGTGCCAGGGGCGTTCAGGGAAAGAAAAAATACTGGTGCTGGCTGGTGAGAAGAGAAGAGGAAAGGGGGAGGGGTGGGATTGTAAGGGAGGGGAACAGGATGGGAAGGGAAGGGAGGGAAGGGAGGGAAAGGAGTGCAAAAGGTACAAATGAAGGAGACTAGCTGAGAAAATTAAAAAGAAACAAGACAGGAAGGCTTTGTATACAAGTACATGTACATGACATAGAGACAAAAAGACAGAGAAACACACACACACACACACACACACACACACACACACACACACACACACACACACACACACTAATATTTTCTCTGTAGTCTCAGTAGTGTTTGTGTTTATTTTGAAGTGAGTTTAGTTGTTGATCGTAATCAGATCTTATAATCATGTACGAAGGACTGTTTTTTTTGTCAGTCTTATGTAAGTTTTACAGAGGAAACTGGTGCTGACCGGAAGCTCCAAGTACAATTTCCAATTTAGCAAGGCAGGACTATTAGTTCTAGAAGCAATCGACTCCAAATTGAGTCTGATAATTGGCACAGTGTGTATGTCTCTGTGTTCCAGGTTCTTGCTAGCACACCTCACACACACACATGCACACATACACACCACCCAAACGAAGGCTTGCAGCATCCCAGTCCCATGTATTGTTATTAGAGCGCAGCAACAAAAGCTTTCCTTCAGACGCTGTGTTGGCAGCGTCGATACTGCGAGGGAGGCGGAGCGGCAGCGCAGCACGGCGAGGTAGTGGCGCCACCCTCACACTTCAAGGAAACATCACTCACGCAGTCAGGGGGACATTACGCCATCCTGGGAGTCGTTATGCATACACAAGTTGGATAATGTCTCTCTGCATTCCTGGGGACACGGCCAGGCGAGGCTCCTCGGTGGTTACGCCTCGCTGAGAAACGTGTCTCGAAGCGCCAGCTGCGTACACAGGCTCGCCTCCCCTGCCTTGTGGTGGCCAAGAGTGACATGCACGCTGACCCTTGGCGAGGAGACAAAATGGACACCATAAGTCAACTCATTAAAGTTTTCCCTCCGGATTATGATATCAGCGACTTCCGCACTGCTGTATCCTGTGGCGCCTCGCCCGCCAATCACAGGATGTACAGCCAAGGCTTTGGTAGCCCAGCTGTTAGTCGCTGCCATGATTGGTTGAAAGCAGCTGCGTCACTTATCAAACCTTAAACCTTTACTGCTTGGTGATGATAGATCACCAGCTTTTATCAATGCAAGCTATGGCTGCAGAGAGAGAGTTATGTATGCGTAAGAAGACTGTGACAAATCCAATGATGAATCGATAAAGGTCTCGCAAAGTTATGAGAAATATGCCAATAACAATACAATAGTTTCCTGTGTTATAGAAAATGGACATCTCCAAGTAGCTATAATCATAACACAACAGCGACCTTTCCTGTCAATCTTTATCCGATTATAAAGTCTTGCCCTTCAACGTGTCTTGCTCACCACCATTCCTGCCAACCTTCCCTTCCATAGCACGTACACACCGTTACCAACTCCTGCAAGGATGGTTAGCTTTACCTCATGCTCCCGTCTGATCTCTGCCAAGGCTAAGTCCCTCCTCCAACACTGTCGGAATACCCACACAGGCCCAGCGAGGCAGTACTTCCTGGGGCCTGCTAATGATGCAGTGACGGACACACTTCGCTTGAAGGTGGAAGGTTCACTCAGACGCAATGTCGCATCTACAACGAAGGTGACCCCTGACACTTCGGATGTGACGCGACTCTCTTTCTCCTAACGAAGAAATCCGGTTTCTAAGTGTCACTTGCTTGCAACTTCCTGGTAGTGTCATCCATTCGTCTTACGCTCATCATAGAAAAAAAAAAACGAATATTACAGAAAAAAACGGAAGGAATACTCCAAGGACATCAGCGGGAAAGACAGTGACAGCTGAATTTCCTGCGAAGGTCGAAATTGCTAAATAAGTGTGTGACAGGAAGGATGCGCCCTCCGCCTCTCCCACACAAAGCCACCCACATGTATCCCAACTAATCGAGAAGTTTATTAATCAATTACAGTATTTCATTAGTGGTGCTGTTGGTGTACTTCATTGTTATTATCACTGGCCGAAGGAACCTCAGAATATTTAGTTCACTTATCTTTCCTGCCTAGAGACAATGCCCTCCTGCAACTCTGTGCGTGTGTGCGTGCGTTGAAGGATTGATGGACATTTTCTATTTCTGTCAGATGTTTGGTTGCATTGTCAAACTTTTTTAAGATACTCGTAAATATCGAGTACCAAAGACTCACACACACACACACACACACACACACACACACACACACACACACACACACACACACACACATACAAACACACACACACACACATTTCCTTCCGAGAATCCTGCACTACTGGAGGGCGGGCGGGCGGGCGGGCGGGCGGGGAGGCTGGTGAGGCCTGGCGCGTCCCTGAGAGTGACACGCCCCGAGAGTTACGGAACACTGGGAGGTCACTCACTCCGCCGCTGCCAATGCTTCACTCCCTCGAGCGGAACTAACACCGCGGCGCACGGACACCCCTCGACCTGCCAGGCGTCAGACTGTCTCCTGCAAGTGAGATTTGTTCACAGGCCGCACGCTGGAGAGAATTGTGATGTGATAATAGAGAGAGAGAGAAGGAGAAAACATATATACCACCAGCCTCTGAAGCGGCTCGCATGTAGCATTCCCTTGCCTTGTGGTGGGAGCGCGGGATTCCAGGCCCTGGATGATGCCAGGCGGGGAGGGAGATGAGGGTGTAGCAAATCACTTCATACACAATAGTGAGTGAATAACAATCTCCGAGGCAGCGATAAATTGCACGTAACCTGCGGCAGACTTGGGAAAAAACCAAGGAAGTAAACGATCCCGAAATGCTTTTTTTTTTTTTTAGATGTGAAGATTTATTTATTTATTATTTATTTTTATCGTTATTGGCTACGTGTTCCTGACGGTGGGATGATCTGTAATTACAGGATGTGAGACATATTAATATTTGTACATTAATTCCCACACTCTTGAATATGTATTCCTAATGTGGGTAGGTATTTTTTCCCTACACCGGGGTGAGAAGCGAAACAAAAGCAGGACGTACGGCCTCCTCGCCTCTCACCGCCGCCGCCCACAAAAGACCCGCACCAACACGGAATATTCTCGCTAAGAATTACTGGCGCCTAAAATGTCAGCCAGAGCAGCACTCATCACGGCCTGGCGCTGCGTTTTTTCACAAATGTTGGTAATTCATTGCCATGGCGCGGTGAAACTCAGTTTATTTTAAAACATTATGACGACAGGTGTGTGTGTGTGTGTGTGTGTGTGTGTGTGTGTGTGTGTGTGTGTGTGTGTGTGTGTGTGTGTGTGTGTGTATATATATATATATATAGAGAGAGAGAGAGAGAGAGAGAGAGAGAGAGAGAGAGAGAGAGAGAGAGAGAGAGAGAGAGAGAGAGAGAGAGAGAGAGAGAGAGAGAGAGAGAGAGAGAGAGAGAGAGAGAAAGGGTCGAATACAAGCAGAGGTGAGGGCAGACTCTCCATCAAGCAGTGACCAAAGCAAAGAGCCTCGTCACTGCATGTACACCACAGTCAGTCATTTCCTTTGAGTCAGCGCGTATCTGGGGACATTAAGACAGACGGAAGACGGAGACACGCTGAGAAGGAAGTCAACAGATCATGTACTTAAGGCCGCAAAAAAACAAAAATATATACAATTTACAACTTCCACTGAGCCTTCGAGTCATGCCGGCAACTAATGCGGAGAGATATTACGTCTCTGCCAACAAGTAATGAGATCAGTAGTACCGGAAGTCCCATCTTACTCCAAGACACTCCGCCTCAATCACACACCAACATTAGAATCGCCGGCTATAAACTCACTGCAAAGACCTGTTGTTAAGTATTACGAAGCATTCTGAGGGAGAGTTCACTGGCTTCCGCGCTGTATACGAGTACACAAGGACAAAGTCACCCATCTGAGGAATGCAGCACAGTACGGTGACCAGACCTGACCTCTGTGACCTGACCAGCACGGCGCGCAGCATCACGGCATGTCATTAGAAGCGTCCATTATTACAGCTTTAATAATTTGACGACAACGGGGGCGATCATGACGAAGACGACGACAAAAAATGACGACGGTGATCACTAAAATGAGGGGCGACGACCAAAAAACGACTACGAAAGTTACAATGACGACCTTGACAACGACGACAACTACGACAACAAAGACGACAGCAACAACGACGAAGCCAAATAACAACGATGGAGGAAAGAAAAAAAGAAGAAAAATAACGTGACAAAGCTAAGTTAAAACAAGTACAGAACAGAAGAAGGAGAAAGAAGAGAAGGAGCAAAAAAAAAAGAAGAGGAGGAGAAAGAGGAGGCATGAGGTGATGAGGGGTAGGGGCCAAGAGCGCGAGTCCACTCTGTCAGATAATGATGATATTATGCACACAATTAACGATAGAACATGCCGCCTCCTCGCTGGTCGTGCGGCGCAGATCCCATTACTCTCTTTATGGGCTTTATAGGCGCTCTGAGCGGTGATGGGGGAGGGTGATGGCGGTGGGGATGAGGTGGTGGTGGCGGTGGTGTTGGTGCTGGTGGTGTAATAATTGCTATTGTTGTTGTTGTTGTTTTTGTTATTAACTGTAATGGCTGTGCTGGTCACGGTGGTGATGTAAGGGGCGCGTGGGCTGAGACACACGCACATACATATACATACACACGCACGCACACACATGGAATAACAAGACGGACACATAAACAGCAGGATCACCAACAAATTGACAAAATACATTATTGGACGGAAGAGGATGCTCCTTCCCCTTCAGCAATTTCAGGATTTTGTGTTGACTGAAATAAACACACACACACACACACACACACACACACACACACACACACACACACACACACACACACACACACACACACACACACACACACACACACACAAACGAATTAATAAAATCTATTAATTCAGTAATAATTACAATCCGTATTTTTCCCTTTATGATTGAGGATAAGAGGAAACGTATCAGCGGGCTACATTTGTCAGTTATGCAATATATTCGTCTCATTCGTGGAATATATGCGAGAAAATACTTTGGTGCTCGAGATCTTGTCATTTAGAGTTTCCTGGGAGGCTGAGGCGGTGGGTGGAGGGTAGAGGGCGTATTTGAGACGGTAATGTGACCCTCTTAAGTTAGATCGGTACTAAGCTTCAGAAACCCGGCGACTTTGACCCCACGATATGGGATAAGATGACAGTGTTTAAAGTGAAGCATATCAACACTACACAATTGTTGATGGCAAGATCTTTGGTCGCTACCCACTTCTGTTAATATTTGAAACCAGAGATCCATTCTCCTTGAAGACACTGCTAATGGGGAGTAAGAATAGGCAATGGTACTTTTAGTCTGCCCACAGCGCCACCTGCCAGTGAAGGTTGTCTCCATCACCGGGTCACTGAGCGGCGCGGGATTACTGCCACTGGATGGTTTACATTATGTATGATGGTCTGTTATTTTTTATTTTATTTTTTTTTATTTACGGAACACGTCTGACGTATTTCTCAGAGTAGAGCGTAAAGGATTATGTCGCTTAGGAACCATAAATTTAGATTATGCGAGACCAGGCATGAAGGTGTGCCCGTTGGCTTATAAGGCGAGGACCGACAAAAGTGCATTACAATGATGAAGATTAATGCTGGAAAAATTAAATCACATTTATGAAGTCAATCTTCCCGCAGGAGATAATGTGCAGATTTTATTTTTCTTTACTTTTTATCTTTTTTTCCTTAGTTCACCATTACTATTAGTTTCCTCACGTCGAAGTAGGGCGGCCTCACTCATGGGTCTCGGCGTGTCTGAGAGGTGAGCATCGCATGACTATATATCTCGCGCGGGACGGCTGCCACGCCTCCGCAATCCTGCACAAAGGACTGCCGACACTGTGGCAGCCCTCAGTCACTCCCATCTGGGTGCAGCGCAGACGGAAGATGGAGGGACAAGGAGGGACTGGAAGCAAGGGATTTAAAAGAGGGCGTCTGAAGTGGGCAGGGAAGAGCAAAGGAGTACGGAACGAAGGGAAGTGGTTACAAAGTGTCTGGCCAAGAGGCGGAAATTAGAAAGATGAGACAAGAGGTTGGGATGTGGAGAACCTGAGGAAGGTGTTGAGGTCAGAAAAGAGTGCAGTCACAGAATGAAGCTGAATATTGAGAGTTGGGATGTCCCTCGAAGAAAAGAAAAAAAAAGTGAAACAGAGGTGAGGTTATTTATGTACCTGTGTGTGTGTGTGTGTGTGTGTGTTAGAGAGAGAGAGAGAGAGAGAGAGAGAGAGAGAGAGAGAGAGAGAGAGAGAGAGAGAGAGAGAGAGAGAGAGAGAGAGAGAGAGAGAGAGAGAGAGAGAGAGAGAGAGAGAGAGAGAGAGAGAGAGAGAGAGAGAGAGAGAGAGAGAGAGAGAGAGAGAGACGACGACGACGACGACGACGACGACGAAGACGACGACGACGACGACGACGACGCCTGGCAAAGATGGGGGCGGGAGCAGCAGAAGGAAGAGTAAGTAAAGAGGACTGAGTTATGGTACGCGTCCAGACTAGAATATTGGAAGGCAATGGCGGCAAAGATAGAGGCTGATGCAGAGTTTTACTAAAGAACAACACTGAACATGAATATCATTGAAGAAGAAGCACCATAATTAATAAAAATAAGGAAGAAAAATCATAAGGTGATGCATCGAAAAAGTGTTGAGGTGGACATCCTTAAAAAAAATGCTTATTCCTGGAGAAAGTTTATACAAATGAGAGGATGTATAGATATATATGAATATTTAATGCATAATGTGTACATATGAGAATGTATATTTAAATTGAAGCTATCTAAGTGTTGTGGTAAGTAATGATCTTTGAGGAAAACTATAGTAAAATGTGAATTAATGAACCAATAATAATAATAATAATAATAATAATAATAATAATAATAATAATAATAATAATAATAATAATAATAATAATAATGATGATGATGATGATGATGATGATGATGATGATGATGATGATGATACTACTACTACTACTACTACTACTACTACTACTACTACTACTACTACTACTACTATTACTACAACAACTACAACAACAACAACAACAACTACTACTACTACTACTACTACTACTACTACTACTACTACTACTACTACTTCTACTAACAACAACAACAACAACAACAACAACAACAACAACAAAATTCAGCATAGCACATTGAACAATTTTTAGAAAACTTTACGGAAAGAAGTGGTTACGATATGCTGTGTTGTTAATATCTTCTCTAAGGTTGTTAATATCTTCTCTAAGGTTGTTAATATCTTCTCTAAGGTTGTTTTACTTCCAACTGTAACCATTTCTATGACTTCATTTCCAGTTAACTCGTGTCATTTTTATTTGACTTTAAAATTTTCTGTTACGTATTCGTTGTGTTTCGTAATCGTATTTATTCCAGTCAAAGGCTTTATATATTTTCGTTTGATATTCATTTCCTTAATCCTATTGCTAAAACAACTTTCTCTTCGTTATAACATTTGCATGCTGTATAATTTTTCTTTCACTTGTAACTATTTAACAATGACATTTTTTTCTTTATTTCGTTTCACTATTGACGATGTCTGAAGTCATTATACCTCCTTGTGCGCTTATTTAATCTTTTAATAAATCGTGACATTTCAGTCGCTTTTAGCACATCGTGTAATACTTTTGACAAGTGTTTATAACTTTAATAACGCTTTTGTAATGCTACGATTTTACTCATATTAACACAGTACATGAATCCATTTGTTGTGGTCTATAGATTAATAAGTATGAATAAAGAAATAAGTCAGCAAATAGATAAATAAATAAATAAATATACAGTCCTTCAGTACGTGTGTGTGTGTGTGTGTGTGTGTGTGTGTGTGTGTGTGTGTGTGTGTGTGTGTGTGTGTGTGTGTGTGTGTGTGTGTGTGTGTGTGTGTGTGTGTGTGTGTGTGTGTGTGCACTGGCAGGGGGCGCGACGGTTGGAGCGAGTGCCTCATGAAACCCAGCAAAGGAAGACAGTTGTGTGAGAGAAGTGAGGTCTGTGAGTCGCATTAGTTAATACATTTCAAGGAAGACGAACACTTCCCGTCGACATTCTGAGGAAACCACGAGGGAAATAATGGATGAGAGGAAACGATAACTATTAGTGGCGTAATAAAAAAAAATAAAAATATCGAGAGAGAGAGAGAGAGAGAGAGAGAGAGAGAGAGAGAGAGAGAGAGAGAGAGAGAGAGAGAGAGAGAGAGAGAGAGAGAGAGAGAGAGAGAGAGAAACACGACATACACAGATACCATGACAGAGAGACAGAGACAGATAACCCCCTCCCTCTCTTCAGACCGAGTGTACAATGCCTCATTTCTTCAGCCTCAGATTCCTCACCAGCGGGACTCGTGGGGCTGAATAACACTCCTCGCTCGGAGGGAAAGGAGAGAAGATGAGGAGGAGAGGGAGGGTGATGAGGAGAGGAGGAGAGGCAAAGGAGAGAGGCTGGGCTATGGGAGATGACAGAGGGACAGGAGAGAGCAGGGAGTGAAGGAAGATTGGTGATGGAGGTTTTGATGGAGTCTTGGAGTGGTGGTAAGAACTGCGACTCCGTGACTGGAGGAACATGATTTCAGAGAGAGAGAGAGAGAGAGAGAGAGAGAGAGAGAGAGAGAGAGAGAGAGAGAGAGAGAGAGAGAGAGAGAGAGAGAGAGAGAGAGAGAGAGAGAGAGAGAGAGAGAGAGAGAGAGAGAGAGAGAGAGACGCCATAACCAAGGCAAAAGTGAGAAACAAAATGCACCAAGAGTCGTTTATTAGCGGCCATTCCGTGGGATTAGTGTTATGGTGCTCGGTCACGTGGAGAGGAGAGCTTTGTGGACAAGCACTCAAGCACGCACAAACTATGCTCGTAATGATTCCTGTGTATTTAAGGGCCGTGAAGACAGACGCGCGATAACAGACTGGGGAGGGGGAGGGCGGGGGAGGAAGACAGGGAATTACATGGAATTATACTGGAATAGCAAACCACAAAGACTTTCCCTCCAAAATAGTAGTCTGGCACTAAATTGAAGTTGTAAATTGGAGAAAATATAGTCATTGCATCTTAGCACTTTCTGGATTCAATGAGTCGTCGGTCGTGTTTATTTGAGACGAGTTTATGATGCCATCCTGCACGACTGTTCTTGCCGGATTGTTTCTTCGTCTTCTCCTCCTCCTTCTCCTCCTCCTCCTCCTCCTCCTCCTCCTCCTCCTCCTGCTCCTGCTTCTGCTGCTCCTCCGCCATAACATTACAGCCGTAGGAAATACTCAGAACTCATTCAGTATGCCAGTGTCTATATTTTACTTATTTATGCTTCTCCTTCTGTCTTACAAGGGACCGCAAATATAAATTCATTACACACATCATCATTCGTAAATCATGGAGGATATTATTCTTTTCTGAGGATTCCGCCACCTTTCACAGAGGCAGAGATCCAGAAAAAAAAAAAAGAAGAAGAAGAAGAAGAAGAAGGTTAACTGTGCTCACTGCTGTTTACACGCTAAATTGGCAATCCACGAGAGAGAGAGAGAGAGAGAGAGAGAGAGAGAGAGAGAGAGAGAGAGAGAGAGAGAGAGAGAGAGAGAGAGAGAGAGAGAGAGAGAGAGATCGGTCAGTGTGTCGTGACTACAGCAGAAGGGGAGACTTGTGGCCTGGCCGGGGAGAGCGACGGGTGATGGATGGCTGGCGCACGGACGAGGCCCAAAGTTTTCCAAGTGGCCACGTATGTACTATAATGGGATTTTGCTGCGGGTCTCGATGGATGCTTCGTGTCATTGTTCACTGGCCTGATTCTTCTTGGCGGACACTGCTTCCCTTGTGGTGAGGAGAGAGAGGGCGAGAGAGAGAGAGAGAGAGAGAGAGAGAGAGAGAGAGAGAGAGAGAGAGAGAGAGAGAGAGAGAGAGAGAGAGAGAGAGAGTCGACATAAAACTCCGCCCTCACTCAATCTACTCAACACAGAAAACGTGACTCATAACTTTATCTTTGGCGCATTAGATGACACCTCGAGAATTACTGGGATATTTCAAGAATCCCATAAAGAATAACAAAAGGAGTAGGAGGAGAAGGAGGAGGAGGAGGAGGAGGAGGAGGAGGAGGAGGAGGAGGAGGAGGAGGAGGAGGCGAGTCAAGATAGGTACTGGGTCATGTTCGTCAGAGAGACACGTCCATCCATCAAGGCACAGTACCTCCTCCTCCTCCTCCTCTTCCTCCACCTCCTCCACCTCCTCCACCTCCTCCTCCTCCTCCTTCTCCTCCTGCCGCTCCCTCATCCGAGCCGCCCAGCCCTCGCCACCCACAAGCTTCCTCAACCCAAATGAACCCCGTAATTATTCTCTCCAACACAAATGAAGTTCGGTGGGGCATTAGGTCTGGCCATTTATTTTTATTTTGCTGCCGCTCGCCAGGACTTCAGTGTGTTTCGGGGGGCGAAGAGGTGGTGGTGGTGGTGGTGGTGGTGGTGGTGGTGGTGGTGGTGGTGGTGGTGGTGGTGGTGGTGGCTCCTCCTCCTCCTCCTCCTCCTCCTTAACGTAATGGCAAGCTTGAAATTATGTTTTTGGTTGAATATGGATATAACGATGGTGAACTGACCCTGCCAACGCTTCGCTCTTTTATCATGAGGAGGGAAATGTACAAGAAATTGATGCAACGCCCCTTTCTTCCTTCTCTCTTGCCTTCCTTCTTGTTTGTTTTCTTTTATTTTACTTTTGTATTTCCTATTCTTCTGTTTTTTTCCCATCAGTTCTTTTTTTCGTCTTTTTTTCGCTAGTTTTCATGTCATTCCTATCTCTTCATTTTCTGTTTCTCCTCTATTTTTTCCTATTTCCTTTGTTTTTTTTTTTATTTGTTCGTCCCTTTCATCTCTGCATTCATCTTTTTGTTATTCCTCTTCTATCTTTTTTTTTTATTTATGTTTCCCTTTTCACTTCCCCTCTCCTTTATCTTTATTTTCTTCTCTCATCACTTTAATTGATATCTACCTTATTCCTATTCCGCTTTCTACTTGTTCCTTCTTTTCCTTCCTATTTTTTTCCTCCTTATTTCCCTTCTATCACACCCATCTCTTTCTTAATTCTTTCTCATCTTCTACGTGTAACCCTTTCTCTCTTCCCATCATTCTTTCTTTTCCCCCTATTTCATTCCCATCTTTTCATAATTGCAATCCTCTACTCCCCCCCCACCATCTCTTATCTATTCCTCTTTTACCCTTATCTGTCTCCAATCCCTTCTACTTTTCTATCCGTGCATCTCCTACCTCTTACCTTCCCTTCACCTACCGTTCCTTATTTGCAATCACATATACTCTTACTTCTACCAACATTCCACCTTCTCCTACTTGCTTCTTCTCCCTCCCAGCCTCTCCTACCTTTTCTTATTTGCAACCCCCTTTTTCCCTCTCCCTCACTCCCGCCCGAGGCTTTGATGAATATGACACATCTGATATCATTATGCAAGTCACGTTCCTTATACTTCCTGAGCAAGAGTTAAGCGTCGTTAATTTTCAGATGCAAATTTCCAGGAGAAGGAAGAAATGAGTTTGGGAGAGAGGGACACCAGCGTAGGCCGTTACACTAAAAGTTATTAAGGCGTAATTTTGCCTGTTTACGGCCTTATTGAAATTAAAACGTCAGGTGCGCAGTAGTTAATATATTTCAAGATAATTAAAACAAAATTAAACAAGAAACAAGAAAGAGGTTTAATCTCAAGTTACTGGGAAAGAGAGAACGAGAGAACGAGAACGAGAGAGAGAGAGAGAGAGAGAGAGAGAGAGAGAGAGAGAGAGAGAGAGGAGAGAGAGAGAGAAGAGAGAGAGAGAGAGAGAGGAAATGGGTGAGAGCATGGAGGGGTGAAGGGGAGGAGATGGGAGGCGGCCCTGCGAGAAGCACCCTGATGGAGTTTGTTTTGGGGCTGCACCGAGACGCCGTGTTATCATGATACTAACTTACACCGCCATCGCCATACACTTACTTTTTTACACGTTGCTCGGAGCTTATTATTTAAAAGATACTGTGAAGTCCTTCCTTTCGCGCGTGACGGAGTGGACAGAAGCCGGCGAGATAGAAGTACTATTTCAGAGGCGCGTTATGCTGAAATACCGAGATAGGATGATATGGCACACAGTTTAATCTATAAAGTTCCTGGTGAAAATACTGAGCGTCTTCGTTTTTTCCCTCTCGTTTTCCTGGAGCTACTCGGGGACTGGAGGGCGTGGGAGTTTGGGAGTGGGTGGCGGGGTGACGAGTTCTTGCTCCTGCTGCTGCTGTTGAATCACTTGTGCTGCGGCGTCACAGTTCGCGGCAGCACCACGGAGGCTGGTGCGTGAATATCTTATTTCCCGCCTCCGTTCCGCTGAGCAGAACGCGGCAGTGTGGGGGAGAGGAGGTGCCAAGCACGGGTGCGCCCTCACGCCCTTTGGCCATGCTTCGACAGTGTCCCGGAAGACAGAAACCGATCAAATGGAGGGAAATACGTCAAGACTTACAGCCCGTGCGAAAAAAAAAAGAAGTAAATGAACTGAACGTTCACGGATGAAAGGGAACGACCTCGCCTGCAGCAAGAAAAGGGCCTGAAGGACAGGTTCCGCCGCTTCGGAGGCCCCAAGCGAAGGGTCGAAAGATGTAGGAATGGATAA
>NC_087151.1:2222500-2232500 GCF_035594125.1 Scylla paramamosain | reverse complement strand
TACCTTTGATTTTCTCTGCGGTTTCCTATACCGCTAATTCCGCCGGCTGTATTTAGTTCACCTCTAAAAACATCACCATGAGACTAAATAAAGAAAAAAATAAATAAATAAAAATGTCAGAGGAATATTAAATTATATTATCAAAGGAGGAAATCAAACCACAAATATCTGAAGTTATTAAAGACAATGAAAGCTTCTATTTTTTTTTATTTTTTTCTTCTTTGCATGACCTCACACTTTCCAGAGCCTCCTCCTATGTGTCTGTCTTATCTATCTTTTACAGGAGTGACTTCCTGCCAAGTATGCAAGTTTCTTTTTTCTTTTTCTTTTTTTTTTATTATGCAAAAAATATAGTAAGCTATCACATTTGGTTTTGGAGCAAGTCACCCGCCACACCTTTGTCACGCCCTTGTGTCGCCCACTGCCGCGTCGTCACACCGCCACGCCCCAACCCGCCGTGCTTCGCTGCTGATTCCCGCTTGCACACACACACACACACACACTGAAAATCAAACTACACCCGTTACATTTCAGTCAATGATTTATTTTCATTACAAAAATATTCTAATACATTTACCTTAGTATTACCTAAGTATGCATAAATTCTATAGAAGCTTCTGATAAATCTGTCATGACTTCCGCGTTACCTCCTGTTCAGGTTAAATATCTGGATACTTCACGTGACTTGTTAAAATGTGTATTTATTTATTTATTTATCTATTATTGATTATTACTTATTTATTATTGTTGCTCTATTTTATTTATCTATTCATTTATTTATTTACATTTTGCATAGACCGTCAATATTCATGGCATGGCATGTGACCATTCTGACATGAAATTTTAATACCCATCATGTTTTTTTTTTTTTTTTTTTTTTTTTTTGAGATATTAACACTTATCTCTATCTCATCTGATCCTATTGCCACAATGCCCTAAGTCAGTCAATCTTCGGCTTTGTCTCTCATTGATATGTGCACCGTATATGCTCTGGAAAAGACATGTCACTTGTAGAATTGCCATATGATAATTTACGAAATTTTTTTGTCTGCTTATTTATTTATTCATTTATTTATTACATTTTATTTACATTTTCTGCAAACTGATCAGACTATTTGTTCTTGTAAACCCTCCTAAGATTTTATTTTTTTCTCTCTCCCATCATACAAGGCAAAAACTTCCGCGATTTTCGTAAGTCAGGAGTTGCCAGTGAAAGCGAATGTTTTTGTCGAGTTTTACCTTCCACTGTTAGACACTTTCTTTCATAATCACCTACAATTTTTTTAGACTCTATTCTTTGCACAACCGTATCTTAAGCAGTTCAGTAACTTAAAAGACAAAAAAATAACCTTCCACTCTCCTTTTTTTTTTTTTTTTTGTGTAACCATACAAATATTCCTTACAGTGCTCAAAATCTTGATAAATGATGACTTATGGTGGTGGTGGTGGTGATGATGTGGCGGTAAATGTTGTAAAGGTGTCAATAACTATTTCATTCGCTATGTGGTAGAGATGCTAATTTGTTGTAGTAGTAGCAGTAGCAGTAGTAGTAGTAGTAGTAGTAGTAGTCGTAGTAGTAGTAGTCGTAGTAGTAGTAGTAGTAGTAGCAGCAGCAGCAATATTACACCGTTACGTTCTTAACAAATATACGCCTTCTCAAAAGATATCACGAGCACAGCAGTAATGGCTAGGCGAGGGCATGTCTCATTCGCCCCATGAACTCTATCTACTCCTCTCATCGCCCTCCTCACTCCCTGCAGGAATGTTACGTCGCCGGGTGTTTCGCGTCGCTATTTTCACAGGTGCTGTTTCAACCGAACGTGCCCAGAGTACGGCACCTTCCCGCCTCCGTGATGTGGGTCTTGACCTGACCCCGTGTAATAGTTTTCTTTTACTCTGAAATTTGGGAAACGTCAAACTCGGGACGCATTTTACAGAAGCTTTATTTTATCATTATTATTATTATTGTTATCATTATTATTTTTCTTAGAGCATACATTTTTTTTTTTTTATCAGTGATTAATTCATTCCTTCGCTTGTCCTTGAACGTGTGAATGAAACAAAAACAAACAAAAAAAAATTCACCGCGTAGTATAACTGATGACTCACCACACCATATCAGGTAAGTGGTGCAAATAAGTCTACTAAGCGAAAAGTGGAGCGTGCACACACACACACACACACACACACACACACACACACACACACACACACACACACACACACACACACACACACACACACACACACACTTTCTCACACACACACACACACACACACACACACACGCTTCCACTGTCTTTGAGAGGCAAATATTAATCCATGTCCTAATTCTTTAATGTGATGTAATGCATAATGTTCATCAGTAAATATGTACAATTACAGTAATGACGCCAAAATAAACAAAAAAAAAAGAAAAAGAAAAAAGGGAGAATAAGAAAGCAACCGCAAGAATGCTTTTAAAAATTAGGTTGATTAAATAATAGTCTAACAAATTCAGAACACACTCACGCACACACACGGATGTACAGCTCCTGGTGACGGGCGTGACGACGATGTCAGGATGGGCGTGTGGGATCGGCAGTGCCTCGCGGGTGTTCGATATCTCTAGGCGACAGAGAGACATTGTGACCACCCCTCACCCCTCAACCCTCACCCTTTATTCCTGCTCCCTCACATGCCCTCCCTCTCCTCTCTACTCCCTGGCCATCCCTGGGCAGAGCAGAGTGACCTCTCCATCGCCCTGCCATAGGAGCCACAACCCAGGGCACCACATCCGCGTCCCTGAAATATTATAGGATGATTCTTGCATTCTGCGGAGCACGTCGGGTGTTTGACATCATGACGTAAGGTCGAACGTGACAATAGTGTTCGTTCCTCTCTGACCATGGCCGGCGGATTATCAACCATTGCTTCACTCTTTCTTACTCTCACGTCGATGTTCCTTCCCTCAAAGCAGCTCACTTCATTCTCGGTCCTCTGCTGTGCTTGCCAGGCGTGCTTCCTGCGTCATCCCGCGTCTCATTCCGCCCTGACGAGACGTTGCCGAAACCTTGGCAGCCAAACTATTAACGCACCGATGGAATGGCTTCATCTCCCCTTTAACTGAATGAGGCAGAACATTACCTGTGCGAAACCCTCAGCACACAATCTTCTTTTTTTTTTTCTTCTTCCTTCTTCCATTTCCTCAAGTCTCGCCTTAATCACACAAGGATCTAATTGCACTTCCCTACCGTGCGTGTTAAAAAAAAGGGGGTCACATGAAACCTTTCCTTTAATAGAAAACAACAATCTAAAATATGAAACTCCGCCGCGGGAACCAGGTGGGGAGAGTGAGGTGGAAGTGTTTGGGTGGTGTGACCCGGAGGAGGGCAGCAGACGGCAGGGCCCATCAGGTGGAACAGGGGGAACCACGATTTATGGCAACTGTTAATTGTTCCCTCGGCAAACCCACACCCATTTCCCATAATTGAGATCCCCATTTTCTATTGCCACTGTTTTCTTTTCATTATTTTCCCTGGCTGAACGTGAAGGCTCGCTGAATGCACTTTTTTATTTCTTTTTTATTCCTTTATGAATTGCACATCGCAGGGTCTTACTCATGCCCGGAAAGTGATACACGTGATAACTGGGTATACGGGGACGCAGGAGTGGTGTAGCTACTTTCTATGGGTAATTAACGCTTACAAATGTATCGGCTGATCCCCTTAACCGGCCTTCTAAGAGAGCTCGCAGGTAACATGATGCCTCCTCGCCCCCCCGTATTAGGGTGGAGGCGGCGGCGTCGCGTCCCTCCCACGGCGTTGCCCCACTAAGCCCCCCTCCGCTGTATTTCAGGCTCAGCCCCTCTATCGCCGCCGCTCCCCCCAGTAATACAGCCAAACCATACCGGGCCTCCGCTCGTGGCCTGCGCTTATTTGGAACATTTAACTGGGAAATGCACAGTAATCAAGATTTCATGAAGTAATTACCGCTGCAGTAATTAAAAAATTCAGATCACGCAGAACCAGCGTACAAAAGGACATAATGAGCTGCTCTTAATTCCGGTGTTGCCCGCGGCGCCACAGCCGAGAGTTCTGATTGGCCGGTCCTCGCCCGCGTCATGGAGGGGCACCGTAAACCTGTAATTACATTGGCTATGGGACATTAACCAGCCGAAGACGGTGACTTTTATCAACATAAAACAATTTGCCAGGAACACAGCCGCCCTGCCACTAATTAAGTTGATTATGCAAACACCATGTAATTACCTTTTTTATTGAATCATTAAGTATTTCAACTCACATTGCAAAATGGGAGCTGCAGGTTGTGTTAGTCAAAGACTGCAACAATGAAATTAGTTCATTTGGTCGAAAACTACACATACTGCAGCAAACATACATAACCAACGCCACAAGAAATATCAAAGACTCATTCATTAGCGGCGCACCTTATGCAGCGGCTGGCCTGAGCTGGTCTGCCTAATGGGGAGAGAGCAGCGTGTGCACGGCCTGACGAGGAGGGCACGTCGCGTCTTATAAGGAGACACAGAAACAACACTTGCCTGACGGAGCCTACACCTGCCGGCCGGTGCGAGGACGAGCCCGCCAGCCAGCCTCGCCACGCCCGCACACCGGCGCCCCTCCCGCGTGCTACTGGTTTTCTGTTACTTGTTTGCCTTTCTACGCGCGGGATAAAAATATTCGTTACTAATATACCTTAATTTGATCAACTTTGAAGCCATAGTTTGACAGGCTTATGTTAACTTCATTGTGAACATGTCAATAAATGCTGTGATCTGTTTTTATCAATATTGACAAGTTGACGTCTTTTTATGTGCTGTGGCAGCGGTCGCGATCTGGCGGCGGCAGGCGGCTATGGAAATTTCCGTGTTAGTTCCGTGACGCGATGGTAATACAAGAAATGAGGCTGTGATAGTCTTCTGTAGTAACATTAAACATGAACAAAGTATAACCAAAAATACAAATGTAATAACTGAATACTGTGCAGTGATATACAAATGACGTCGACATTTTTTTTACTTCACGAAATAATACCGAGTTTATTTATTTATTTTTTTTTTTTTATGTGAGGCGAAGTTACACGATATTGTGATGTTTCTTTAAGAGTGCCACGGCTTCTGGCAAGGAAGTCTTGGGTCCTGCCATTAACGGGCGGCGGATCCCAGACTGTGCTGGTGCCTCGCGCGGCGGCCGACGGTGATGGACTGGAGCTGTACATTAACTCTCGGCGAGTCGCAGCGGGTGATGTACGGTAACGAGGAAGACTGACGGGCCAGACTGACCTCAAGTGTGTGCAGGCTTTTAGCGACCAATCCCGTCTTTCGCGGCGGTGGCTACAGGCAGGCTGGATGGCACGCGGACCATATACTTCCTGTCTGACTCCTCCGCCGGTACCCTCGGGAGGTCTGGTCAGATGCAGTCCAACAGGTACTAGTAAGTGGATCTATATATAGCTCTGCACACACCATTATCATTAAAGTCTCCGCCAAACCCGGATGAAGAAAGCCCCTTCTTATTCGGTGCCCCATCCCCTCATTCTTCTTTCCGCGATGTTTTCTTTATCACATATTTCCTGCATCGCATAAGTGTAACGGACACCAGGAATTTAACAATGTACTCATGTTTATTTTTGGCCGTTCTGGCGCGCTTCAGCAGAACACGTCTAAAACAATATTTCCTGCCACCGTCTTGACAGCGGCCCCGGCACCTCGTCAGCAGCAGCAGCAGCAGCAGCAGCAGCAGCAGAAGCCGATGAACTCAGTCGCTTAACTTGTTGTAAGTTCTTAACAACACACTTTTATCAACTATTTTATTACCGCAACTATTATCAGCGTCACGAGTCCTGGCGTTGAGTCCTCACTCCCACACTGTATCGACCCGCCATCTACACGTCCCTGACAGCTCTCCTCCCCACTGGTACAGTTATCATGATCACTTGTATTACCATCTTCATTGTTCTTTAGTTCATCATGCCATTATTATCACCGACTCCACACCCATTTTCGGCCACCACCACCACCACCACCACCACTACTATCACCGCCGCCACCACCACCACCGCCACCACAGACTCAATGAACATAACCCTATCCAGACATCCAGCGCGGAAGGTCACATAAGTGCACTGGATTTAAACACTAATATTTTGGAAAGTTTTTCTCCCGAAAATCCGTGGAGCAAATGAAACGTGTCAAATCGGTGCCGTGGTTAGCTGACCAGTCGCCATAAATAAGGGTCGGCTTGTCCCCGCAAATAGGTTTCTGTCAGTGTATTTCTTACCCGCTGTAACAGATAGGGGTCTCGTTATTATGAGGGACAGCTATATTTCAAAATTGCTACAATAAATCCTGAACGTCGAACAGAGACCCGTCGGCTAAATGTGCAAGAAAGGCGGTGTGGGAAATCTCATACAGGCACAATGACGGATATTCTGGCTTAAGGTTGTGCTGCCTTGTGTCGCGAGGACTTAAGGTTGAGTACGATGGGCGCTGAGGGGCAGTGGCTTACGTCCCTCCCTTCTGTCAATTGGCACCAAAGTGTAATTATAGCTGAAATAGTATCACAAATCATGAAGATGGGAAGGTCTTAACACAGAGGCGCGATAGAACAAACCCGAAGAAAAATATTTACGTAAAAAAATTGTCGTCCAGATAAGCGACGCCCAGTCACGACCCCCTCCAGCAGGGCGGCAGGGGCGAGGGACACCTAATGAACACGAGGGCCCGTCCGGCTCCCACATGATGGAGCGGGGGTCAGCCGGCTCCTGTGCGGCGGAGGGCCCGGCGAGGGTCCTGCGGTAGGGTGAGTAGAGTGAGGTGAAGGGTGTTGGTGTGAGGCGATGTGAGGGGAGGGGGAGAATGGTGGATGTGAGAAGGGGCGGCGCGACGGTGGAGAGGTGCGGTGAGCTGAGAGGTAATGTGGATAGAGGGAATTCGCTGCTGTGAGGATGAATTCAGCACGCGGTGTAAGTATTCAATGTCTACGGATGGCGAGTCTTGTGTCGCGGATAAACCAGTGAACCGACGGGAGGAGCGAGGCCCAGATGCGGTGGCTGGACTCGTGGCCTGATATTGGGTAGGGAGAGGCCACAAGGGGAAGAGCTTGGGGCAAAGAAACACACTGAGAGAAGTAGGAGTTGATGTGAGTGACAATTATCTGCAAGTGTCACTGGCGGTGTGAGAAAGGCAGGGGCGAGTCACGCAGGGATAATTAGAAGGCAACATACCGCAGGTGTGTTCAAATATAATACCTTGCCGTCTTCTTGAGATCTTGAAAGTTGACAATTAAGAATAATATAAAGCTAAACAACTTAAGAATGATTCATCTCCTGAGCAGTGGAGTGAGATAATGCTCAGAGATGCACACGATTCTTTCAATCTTCAAGAGGAAAAAGACTGCAATATACACGAAAATACGCATGCAAGCGGCTGTCAAGCAAGTGAGGTGCCGCCAAGCCCCGCCCCAAGCAGGAAAAGGAAATAGAGGCGAGCAGGTCACAGGAGCCAAATAAATCACAGGACAGATGACAAGGAGGAAAGACAAAAAGGAAGGAACTCGAACATAAGGTGTAAAACTTTGTGGTTGTTATGATACATTGGCGACGTGGAGGTGCACTGCCGGTAAATCACGCAGGCGAGGGGCGGTGGGGTGGGGAGGCAGGCAGTTTTGCTCTTCATAATAGCCTCCAGGGAGCTGCCGCCTGCACACCCACGCCCTAACGATGCCCACCGAGTGTCACCTGCTTAAGCAAACCAACAACAGACAGACGTACAACGCACGGTATTTAAAAGTATCTGTTTAACGAGACGAACTTTCTTCAGGAGTGGGGAAAAAAATAAAAATAATAATAATAAAAACAGATGAGTGGACTTGACTCTCGCGTGGTGGAGGTGAGGCGGGAACGAGTGCTCGGCGTGGCGGGGTGAGCTGGCGGCGGGCAGGTCAGCTGCATCTTGATGGATGATTTATTGAAGAACTTGCAACTCTCGGGTCAATTAGACGATAAGGCGATGCATCTCAGTCACAGCTGCATGACTGACTCATCCATCCTCCCGCCAACTGACTTCCTGTTTACCATTCCCGGATTTATTACAATACTATATTTTTATTCATTTACATTTTTTTTTATTATTATTCCCAGATTGAAGGCCAGAAAATGAAGACAGATCAAAATAGTAAGTAAAATATTAGGTATGAGTTGATTTGGAGAAGAATGATTCCACTCCATTAAGGTCAATGAGGCGTGATGGAAGGAAGGGCTGGTGGCTGGTCGCTGCTGGGGTGTGGGAAGGTGCTGGCCACGGGCGTCACCACCGCCACGACCACGGCGCTGCACGGCTCAGGGGATGACGTCCTACACTACCTTGCCCTCACACACACACACACACACACACACACACACACACACACACACACACACACACACACATACACACACAGACAGACACAAACAAACAAACAAACAAACAAACAAACAAACACGAAATATCCCTCTACATACAGAAAACAAACATCGTTAAATCCACTCCCACAAAAAGCTACAGATAAAAAAAGCATGAAAAAAAAACACACACAAAGTCGAATAAACAACAAAAATCGAGAAATGAACAGTGATACTTACCAATACAATAATTAAATCAAAACGACACCTTCAATTAAAAGCAAGAAACTCAACATAAAACCAAAAATAATGATACGATACGAGAATCTCACAGAAGAAAGACAAAAGAAGAGGAGGAGGAGCAGGAGGAGGAGGAGGAGGAGGAGGAGGAGCAAGACAGTCCTGGCGAGACCCAGCTTGACCAGTGATGCGGAGTGTGTGACCAATTACGGATGAAAGTATTAATTAGCAGAGATGATAGAAAAGCGGAAAGGGAAGATTGGGAAGGGGAGGAACCGCAGAGGAGAAAATGGATCAGGAGAGAGAGAGAGAAGCAGCGGCGGGAAAGATGGTGTGTGGCGAGGGGAGAGAGAGAGAGAGAGAGAGAGAGAGAGAGAGAGAGAGAGAGAGAGAGAGAGAGAGAGAGAGAGAGAGAGAGAGAGAGAGAGAGAGAGAGAGAGAGAGAGAGAGAGAGAGAGAGAGAGAGAGAGAGAGAGAGAGAGAGAGAAGGGGGTAATGACGAGGAGAAGGAAAAGAACAGGGGTTGTGGTGGTGGTGGTGGTGATGGTGTTAACGGTGCTATTGATAATGATGATGAGGATGGTGATGATGATGATGATGATGATGATGATGATGGTGATGGTGATGATGATGATGATGATGATGGTACAGCAGCAGCAATGACAATAATTACAACAACAACAACAACAACAACAACAACAACAACAACAACAACAACAACAACGACAACAACAACAACAACAACAACATACTAAAGCCACGAAGGTAACACACACAGAAAACCCAAATGACAACTGACTCTGAAGGGGAAGCGAGAGAGGGTGAAGCAAGAGAGAGAGAGAGAGAGAGAGAGAGAGAGAGAGAGAGAGAGAGAGAGAGAGAGAGAGAGAGAGAGAGAGAGAGAGAGAGAGAGAGAGAGAGAGACAGAGAGAGAGAGAGAGAATGATTAATTAACTCATTACTCACCAATTCACAGTCATTACTTCACACACGTAGCAACATCAGTCACATATTTACACTGCTGCGCCTTTAGACTAACATACCATCTCCCTGTGACACTGGCTCCAACTTCACTCCCTCTAAGGTTCATAACATGCTCCGCCCAACAGTATCCTTCATAAACTCAGCGCGGAGATACATAACGAGTTACTACGTTGCTTGTTGGCGTAGTATGTATCTTAAGAGTATTTAGAAGTAGTCGCAGATCCGGCCCGTATTTACAAAGGCATGACTATTTTCTAAAGCTACGAGGGTGAATACCTGGAATATTAAGAGTTTTTTTTTTTTTCACGTAAATAGTGTAGAGGTTTTCTTAATATGTCACTAGAACCATAAAAAAAAATAAAATAAAATAAAATAAATAAATAAAAATCCGTGT
>NC_087151.1:2210000-2217500 GCF_035594125.1 Scylla paramamosain | reverse complement strand
CGCCGTCCTCTTCGGCTGTAGTTAAGAGCCATTTCCTGCAGCTTGCCTCTTCTCTTCGGAGGTAATTGCGCTTAATTCCCAGACGCGGCCGTAATGCCGATGTAAAATAACGTTACGAGCGGAAGCTGTTTGTTTTGGTCCTCATGAACAGCAAATGGAACCATCACCTCAGTTATAAATATTCATCGACACAAGTACAATGGCTTTTGCCCGAGGAGTAAATTACATGCACTCACACTGCTTCTTTCTGTACGCGTCCACAGTCATGTACGCCCCTCCCCTCTCTCTCTCTCTCTCTCTCTCTCTCTCTCTCTCTCTCCTCTCTCTCTCTCTCTCTCTCTCTCTCTCTCTCTCTCTCTCTCTCTCTCTGTGTGTGTGTGTGTGTGTGTGTGTGTGTGTGTGTGTGTGTGTGTGTGTGTGTGTGTGTGTGTGTGTGTGTGTGTGTGTGTGTGTGTGTGTGTGCATAATATATATTCTGGATACTAGATAGATCGATAGATAGATAGATAGATAGATAGATAAACAGATAGATGAACAGATAGACAGTCACACAGAACACAGTCAGCGAACACCAGCGTGAGTGCCGCTTTACGAAGACTCGGAGTGAGTGGAAAACACCTTGCTTATGTCTCAGGATTTTTTGTACTGCTGAATTCATTGTGATAAAAAGTATGCAGATAAGATTAGGAAAGCAACGTCGACGGTCGACGACCTGAGCGGAAATTATTTTGTTTTATAAAGTGTAAAACGCTACGGGACATGACACAGGTGCGGTGGTGTTTTGTCCGTCATTGCCGCAGGAACTACTGTCACGGCGCGCCATCTAATTGATAATAATTCGCACACAATGAGTCGCCTCAGAAGTTGCCATGATGCAGCACCGCCCTGTGTATGGGCGGCGAGCGGGAGGCGGCGAGACTGGGGTTTCCTCATCATAAGATATTTGTAGTTGGACACGCTCCATTATCAGCCTTTTAATTGCAGATCTTATATTAAGTTTAGTGGCGCATTTATCCTGAGCGGCGAGGGAAGTTAATGGAATGTGCCGGCTCGGAGTCCGACAGTCTGGCTCGTAAGTTCCTCATGGATACGGTCTGGCGTTCCCCGCTGAGGCCTGGGCTTGACATGTCTATTGGAGACGTCTGAGTGTGTCTATGTTTACTGCTTACTTCAGGAGAGAAAGGGATTTCTATCACACTACGCGAAATGGTGTTGAATATCTAAGTATCTGCTTCGCCTCTCGCAGAAAGCTGGGCGATGTTGGTGCCTTGACGAGGAAAATGTGATAATAATGTGTGAGTGGAGGTGCCGCGTGCTGCATGCTGAGACACTGCTAATGTGTGTTCGTAAAAACTTGTCTAGTTTTGTGCCACGCACAGAAAACCGTGCACGTCAACTCTTCGTGAACGAGACTCGTGGGACCTTCTGAGGCGCACAGACTCCGGGCGAGGCTGCAGGAGACGTGACGTATTTGCCACAACTCTGATGAAGCTCCTTACAATAAATGGTTACTAGGAGAGAGATTACACTTGGATAGATTTTTTATTAGTATTAAGGTGGACCTGAGCGTCTCCCAACCCCTTCAGCCCCAAAACCCTCCCAAACACCCTCGCCATTCCGAGTGTGTCGCCTCAAGACCCGACACCATGACCTCTTAAGGCAGCGAGCTGACCCGCCGCTACACGCCCCGAGGGAAAAAAATTACCCGACCATGATGTCAAATATATCTGTTGTTCAAAATTGACTTAAATAAAAAGAAATTTAAACAGAGGACGATTAAGTACTAATTAATATGATGTTATCGCCAACTGATAAAAGTAGTTAAATTAAAAGTTACTTGATCGCCTCCGCTTCGGGTCACCTTCGGAATAAAGGCTCTGTCTGTCCGCATCACGTACTTATTATTTATTATCGCGCACTGTTTTTATATCTGATGGGTGTATATTTTTTCCTGCTTCACCGAAACAGCAATGAAAGGAAGCAACGTAAAATCAGTACTATCTATTATCTCTATCTGGAGGCACTTCTTGTCGCTGGGCGGAGAACAAAGACGAGTGTCGGGTCTCCGCGGCGTGCTGGGGCAACAGTGCTCAGGCTTCCTTCACCACCGGGCGTCAGGGTGGGCTGCTGCAGGGCTCAGTGGGCGGGTGGGCGTCCTGTGCCCCGCTGCCCGCAAGGGTCAACGGCAGGGTCACGCGCTTCCCCGCGTAGTTTGTCTGTGCCTTGACGCACGATTGGATAATGACGGGCCTGAATGGCTTATATTACACTCGGGAGGGACTCTCCACTCGCAAGTAGTGCTTGAGGCAGCGGCCGGAAACAAAAAGATAGGAGAACACACACCATGTGCGGACGAATATATCCTCTCCCTGACCAGTGTTCAGGGAATTGTTTTCACCTGAACACGAGAGTTCTTTTCTTTGTATTCCCACGCCACCCACCATAGGTTGTGGGGCAGCACGTTTCGTCACTAGACAACATTTTTCTTGTCTTTTATTCTCATTCTTGAGTGGTATATGAATATGTTCCGTGTTTCGTGTTATGCAACGTTATCATTCGGGGCAAGCGACGTCAGGGTTTGTTAATTCTCTTACCGAAGCCAAAGCTACGTACATCATGAGAGCCTGTTCTACCTACGTGGCATGTCGTGTCGCAGAGCTACCGGTTCCACGGGACTCAAAAGACATTCACTAAAAAACAAATGATAATCTGAGCAAGATAAAGACACAACAGGTGACGCACACGCCATGTTCATGGCGCGGTGAGGCCAGATTTAGTGGACTTTTATAATTTCCGTCTATGTTCCGTCACATCATTTAGTTGATGTTGACGGCAATTGCTTTCACTGCAAAACGCCAGTAGTTGTTGAGCGTCCACGGAAGGAACAGGTTTTGTAGACAAATACTGACTGGACCACCTGCAGGACTCACACCCACACGCTCCCTGCAGGCCGCCGCGGCATTACTCGCTGCACTACTGTGTCGCAGCTCTTCCCGGGAGTACATCAGAATCTTGCACGTAGATTCTCTGGTTCCCTGGCTGGCTGTGCAAGACCAACGCACCCTGCAAGTTTGAGAGGGAGGACTTGGGGCATCTGCAGCTGGCCCACACAACACAGCACGAAGGTTTGCCTCAGGGATCTCCGGTGGTAAAGCCGCGTTCGTCAGTCGCCTCGGCCGTCTGCCAATAATCATTTACCGTCTGTCACAGGAATCTAGTACTTTACTTGTCGTCAAAATAGATACCTAGCATGTCCCTCCAGCTTCTCCTTGAACTCTTCCCGCGAGTGCGCTGCGGCAGCCTGTGCTTCCGGCGCCTATTAGGGAGATCATCACCATCAGCTACGACCGTCATATCATCAGAAGTTATAAGTTTGCAATAAATGAGTGTAACGATCGCCAGACTCCCTCATCTCCATCACGGATTCTTTATCGATCGCGGTTCCCTGTGGGCTGGCGGGGAGCTGCTCTCAGTTTTTCCTCAGACACGCTACGCAGACGACTTTGAAGTAATAACTGCAGCCACGGGTAATGACGGGGCTCGGCGGGACATTCAATATTTTCGTCACACACACACACACACACACACACACACACACACACATTTGATGGCTTCTGCTCGGGAAGATTTTAATTGTATTTCACTACCAGAACTGTTGTTACTGATCATTCCGGTGACTGCTTCATTATTGGTTAATTCCGTCGACGTCAGAGGGCGACAATTTAGTTTTCGTGTCGGTTTCACTGCTGAGGATAAACTTTTTTAGGGCGATTCTTGTCGTCGCCGTACATAACCTTGTTATTTCGTATTCCAGACACGGATTTCTTGCAATCCCTTCTAAGTATCGATAATTCTTTGGGCGACGTATTATTCGTTGATAGTGTTATGCTTTGTGCTTCGTCCCTCACCGAAACGCGAACCAAACGATGCTACTCGAGATTCTCTCAATGGCCTGCAGTTGCAAGGAACCAGTCAATACACTTTATGCAGAGAAATGACAGGCTACGTCGCCTCGTTCCTCAGTGTGCACTTCCAAAAGAAAAAGAAAAATAAGACTCAGTCGTTCACTCCCATGGCCTGAATGTCTGCATCTGATCGACGCTGGATATTGTGAGCCTCACGAGATACGAGTGCAGTGTTCTTCTCCCTCCCTCCGCCCCTCCGCCCCTCCGTCCCTCCGTCCCTCCGTCCTTCCAGACGCCGCATCGATGACTAATGAAAAACGTGCACAGTGCAGTAAATCCTACCAGAGGCGAGGACAATAACAGCCGCCAGAATGGGATGCAAGTAAAAACTGTAGAATTAATTAGGAACGTCGCCGGTGCACGGGCGTGAGGGGCGTGAGGGTCAGCGGGGTCGACTTTCCTCTGCAGGGAGCGAGGCTCTCCAAGGGAACCACGCCTGTACCTGCCGGTGAACTGCAAGACATGACTGTATTTGTTGTAGCCATTGCAGTGAGGTGCTCGGCGTGAACACGTGCAGCACGACGCGATGTCGGGCAAGTGATTTTGTCCTCAGATAAGTCCTTCACTTGAGTCATTTGTAAAGCAGCACACAAGTATAGCACAACAAATATAACTCCTGATATTAGAAATCGACCTGTATCATGGCATTACTAATATTACATGTCCATGTATTCATTATGAAACTCATGTAGTGAGAGGTGCGCCTCGCCATCACCATAGTCACGCACCAAATATTGTTTTCAGTTATTTATTTATTAAATTATTTATTTATTTATTCACTTTTTTGTTTATTTATTCATATCTTTATCATGTACCATCTCAATGAACTTTTCACGTTAGTACTTCAAATGATAGTTATGGATAAAATATTTAACACCACACCTTGCATCGATCACACTCATCGCGGAGGCAGCGACAGGCCGGGAGGCAAAGTGCTTGTGCCGCCTCCTCTTCGGGTCACACTCGCCTAACACAAACCCTCAGGCTGTGGATGCAGCTCAGTAACCTCGAACACGGCGAGGTACTGCCCTCACGGGAACTCCTCGTCAAGAAGGGACTAGCGAAGCGTTGTCTGCAAATACTTATAACAACACAGCTCACGGCAAAAGAGATAAAGGAAAACGAGCATTGCAGCGACTCCCGCGCGGAAACAATCACACAAACAAC
Source organism: Scylla paramamosain (assembly GCF_035594125.1). Classification (NCBI taxonomy): domain Eukaryota; kingdom Metazoa; phylum Arthropoda; class Malacostraca; order Decapoda; family Portunidae; genus Scylla; species Scylla paramamosain. The sequence goes on along the minus strand of NC_087151.1, from coordinate 2,212,368 downwards.
AGGCTGAGGGACGCCCACGGAACTCTACCTCTGAAAGCGGATAACTTTCAGCCCAAGTGACTCCCCAGCGCGGCCTCGCACTCCAGCCAAATGCATGCCGCCCACATCTGTCGCTGGCTCGTAATGACGTACAGTCCTTACTTGGAATGTTGGAATCAGCTTTCCATAAGTTTCAAGAGAACATTGTGGATGGGATGTAAATCTTGAGCGTAAACACTGCTTTACGTCACCTCCTCCTCTTTTTTATTCTCTCCGCCTAGTAACTTAAAGAAAGAGCGGGAGGCTTCACCAGCACCCTGTACTCCACGACAACTCAAGCTTTTCCTCTTCGTCAACCACCATTATGAGCAGGCGGAAAATGACCTAAAACTGGTCCAGTATATCGATTGCTGCCAGGCTGACAAGAGGACGGTATAAGCTGTGTGTGTGTGTGTGTGTGTGTGTGTGTGTGTGTGTGTGTGTGTGTGTGTGTGTGTGTGTGTGTGTGTGTGTGTGTGTGTGTGTGTGTGTGTGTGTGTGTGTGAGAGGCTGCGAAGACGTGTTATTTTATGCTGTGTGTACGTGTGGTGAACATGTGCATGTGTTATCATCTAGTGTCCTTTCCAAAGACGTATGATGCGTAACCACAGTTATGCTTAAAGGATGCCACGTTAATCTTGCTAAGGTGGCTTTGTCTTCGTCTGGATGTGAAAAACTTGTCACTCATGGTGACTGAAAAGTGAAGTTATTGATCCCATAACACGAATCTGGCTTGCAATTTCACAGAAAATTTACAGTCTAAATGTAACCTGGACGAATTTTTCTGTAAAATATTTTGTCTTAACAAGAATCACATCTGCAGGCAAGGGGTAAATTGTGTCATCCACTAAATAAAGTAAATCTCATTTCGCAGTAATGTATCCAGTGTCCCTATCAGGTGCTGAGGGAATACCGACGGCCAAGAGGCACGGTCCGGTGCGCCTTCGGTCATCCATAAAAGACAAGGAGCTGGGAGCAAATACCACGCGGACACAGCAAGCAACATAATGATGCTATAATTATTGCTCTTCAAACAGTGACTGCCGCGATGCCTGGGACTGAACCGCCGCCAGCCACGGGTCGATATGAATGTGGTCGTCTGTGGACACGATGACCATCGCCACCAACAACCAAACTGACCCCACCACATCGTCTTTCTTTTCGTCCTTACCCTTCCTGCACCCCTTTGTTCTCCCTTTCTACAAAAATGGCAGGTTTCTTGCCATGCTGCGATGGTGATGGTACTTGAAGGAAGTCTCGCCTTTCGTCGCTAACTCAGGATATTAGGATTTCAGCGGCCGACATGCACTTGAGTGTCCGCTGGGAGACGGTCCTGACCGCCTAAAAGCCTTTTATTGACACACCACATGGTCAGTTGATACCACTCATTCTCGGAAGAATCCCAAGGCCGACCTCAAAGCCTCGATATTCCCAGAATCACTCCGTCTTACGGCGAAGAACTATTTGATAGCAAACATGATTTCTCGGACCCTGACCCAGGTGACGCTCCTCCTCCAGATTAGTGTGGACCTTCAGCAGACCTTTCGGCATCAAGCACGACCTGACAGACTATAATAATCAATCAAGAAATTTTCATTCTTTGGCGAAACTTATGACTTTTTCCCATATGCCATCACATACAAATTTTTACTTCTGAAATCATTCTCTCAAAAACTGACAAATGAAAAAAAAAAAAAAAACACGAAGCGGGTTTGTAGCGCTCATCTCATTCAAGTTCTTGCAGCATCACCATCCATCCACACACCCAGTCCTGCCCCTCGCACCTGGCTGCTGACATTGACGCTGGAGGGCAACTTAGACGTAATTCTCCGTCAGACAATGTGAGACAGTGACTTCATATCGTGTCATCGTCTGTGGTAATCCTCATATAATATCACACGACTTCTGAATTATCCGAGGAGAGAAAATTTGAGAGCCTTCCGATGAAAGCTAAAATTTTCCCCTTCTCATGAAAAGTATTCATCGTGTGGCAGACTGGAGGATAACTAGCGATCAAAGCCCGGCAGTGAGGACCCAAAGGCTGTCTCGGATAACACATGTGACTTGTCTTCGGTAGTTTGTAAAGCTTTGTTCGCGATTCACTTGACTAATACACAAGTGTGGAAGCATCATAGGTATCAGCAGCATGCAGCAATCCCGGACGCCTCTGTGATGTATGCAGCATTATTAGCACCTCTGATTTATGACTTGCAAACTACCGGCTGCTGCTGTTACAAATACAAATCCAGGCCGCCTTGAAGTCACCGTGACCTTGTTAAGACTCAAAACGGGAGGGCGATCCTTTCTTGATGCTCGTTGAGACTCATTTATATGCTTCACTAGACCGTCT
>NC_087151.1:2195000-2205000 GCF_035594125.1 Scylla paramamosain | reverse complement strand
CAACAGTCACACACACCTCAAGGCATTCCTCACTTCGCCCCTCTTAAGCTGCTCCCCGCCTTACCCCAACACTCACCAAGGACAGGTACGAATATTCTTCATCTTGATATATATATATATATATATATATATATATATATATATATATATATATATATATATATATATATATATATATATATATATATATATATATATATATATATATATATAAAGAAGTTTTGGCGATCCTAGAATAAAATTTCACTGGTTGGGAAAAAATGTAATGTAATCAGGCGCAGATTTACCTGCACTTTTTTAATTAGTGAGAGCCGTAGAGGGAAAGGTATGGGCGGGCCGTAACGCTGCTGCCTGAACCAGACCCGGAGAGTTGAGGCCATTTTATAAAAGCTCTTACCCGGGAATTTATTCTGGAGCGCCGCTATAACTATAACCTGCTCTTCTGCGCCGCGGGGGAGCCGGCGGTCATGTGTTCATAGTCATTCCAGGCTCCGGTAATCTACTTTTTTAAACAATGATTTACTTTTAAACCTTTTTCCGCAGAAAAATGTTTTGCTTAAGCGTGATGGTTCATTTGTTAATTTTCTCGATGATAATTTACCTTCGCTTGGTTGGTTTCCGTGACCGTCTTCTCGTTTTTTTCTTTACATTTATTACATACTTATAATTCCAAGAGAAAGTAACGACCTCGATACTTGACGTAAATATTTTAATCAATTGTTTTTTGTACACAACAATGAAAAACCTCGCATGACGGGATGAAGGGAGAGAGAGAGAGAGAGAGAGAGAGAGAGAGAGAGAGAGAGAGAGAGAGAGAGAGAGAGAGAGAGAGAGAGAGAGAGAGAGAGAGAGAGAGAAACGTAGGATGACCTTTGATGTAACAAGTACTTCACCTTTTCATTTGCGGCCAACATAGAGCCACTTCCCATCCTTGCATCTCTCCTGCCCGCGCCATGCCCAGGAGTGCCACGCGCCGGGCCCCACACACACGGCCCGCCACTATCGACCACTTCACAACACCTGCTTTGCTCTTTCTCCATGAATTCTGCCACGTGATTTCCTTAAGCACCTTCCCTCTGGTCACCTCACCTTGCTGCCAGCTTAAAACTGCCCACCTCTTCTTCTCTCTCATTCGGCCATTTGTCCATCTAACTACGGGCTTCCACACTCAATATGATACAGGGCTAATGACGTTCGCCATGTTATTTATTTATTTATTTTTTTCTCATTTTCAATTGAGGCTGTTTCATCCCCTCAAGTCCTCCTTACTTATTACTTGGTCTTGCTCTTGGTTTTGCTTGTTTTTCTTGTGCATTGATGTTCCTAGCTTTAACTGTTCATTTGATATTATTTTGCTTCATTCTAAAATCTAGTCATGATCGTAAAATCTCTCTCTCTCTCTCTCTCTCTCTCTCTCTCTCTCTCTCTCTCTCTCTCTCTCTCTCTCTCTCTCTCTCTCTCTTATGACGATGTGCTTTCTCTTAATTTGCTTGTTTCTATCCTTGTTGCTGCCGGTGTTACTACTGCTGTCCTTCTTTGAAACACAACATCTACGTACCATCAGTGGATTATGAATGTTGTAAGTTAATGCTCACCTCATACAAGTTACCTCCTCCAACCAGTGTGGATCCTGCGTAGTGTCAAAGAACATCAAGTACAATTTCAGTATTTCAGTTTAATATGCGAAGTGCAGTCCTTCATCAGTTCATATTCACTGCTGCCAAATGCATATATGTGCAACACATTTCTATGAATGGTCATTTCTTGAGGTCAAAGAGATACAGACGCACGGTGTGAGGCACAAACTAAAATTGCCATTTGTTTGCCTGACTATTGTGACACTAACATATTTGTACTACTACTTGCGTAGCTGCCAAAAATGGACAGAAAAGATGCTAGATCGATATAGACAGGAAGAATCATGCTTCTAGTGTCTGATGCATACTTTGCTGATCATAAGTAAATCTCTCAGCATGCGAGTGATCAGCACACAAGCACTACATTTTCCATGCTATTGTATTATGTCCAGGTGGCAATTAAGCTCCGAGATAAAAATTAAAGACACGTCATAAATTACTGTCTAAGGAATCAAGACAGGTTCCTTATGTACTCGTACATCAACACCTCCGATACGCTTAAGTGTACCAGAGAATCACATCTCTCCTCCCGGAGGTTCCTTCCCTACCCGTCACAAGCGGGCGTAGGAAGGCGCCCCTGCTGTATAGCCTCGCAAAGCACAACAGATGACCACCAAAAAACACGATAATGGATGTCAGTAATATCCATCCACGCTTCCCCGGGCGTGTGAGATGTTCCTGCTGCCTTAGACACCCAGTTAAACCCTTCGCAGGTTCACCAGAGGACCTGTTAATGACGGTCAGTGATATTACTATTCCTCCACGCGTCCATAATTCCAACCACTCCTATCATCTCCGTCCCTGCTTTTTTTATGCAATATCTAAACTGTAACGTGTAAAAGTTTACGCCGCTGCCACACAAATTATAAATAAAAAAACACTTTTACTTGGAATGGTGTGTAAACAACCAAAAACACGAATTACAAAATTTGAGCAACAAGTATGAATCGTTCCAATAGATTCCGTTAGTTATGGAGCTCCAGATTAAATAAGAAATATATGTAAAGTGTTTCCAAAAATTAAATCTAGTAAAGAGGAAAGCCTTTTTTTTTTTCTGTTTTAGTAGGTGGAGCTGGACATTGCTGACGCTTTCCACCTGCCTGTATTTATTTAGATATAATACAGATTTAACACTATTTTTTTTTCTTTTTTTTTATGTAGGAAGACTTTACAATATCGTAAAGCACGGCACGCTGCATTCATTGAGCTTTATTATTTTTTTATTTATTCCATATGTGAAGTTCACGGTTAAGTATTGGAAGCACATAAAGAAATCCTCTATACTGGGCATTGAGTGCTACGTGTAATTAGAAGATGTGCTTTTAATTACGGCAGCGCGCAGGCAGCCAGGTGAACAGCACACACACACACACACACACACACACACACACACACACACACACACACACACACACACACACACACACACACACACACACACACACACACACACACACACTAAATCGGTATTGATATATATAAATTATAAAAAAAATAAATAAACCAAGTCTGTTACTGGAAGAAGAAAATGAATGAGATCAGAATGAGGTGTGTGTGTGTGTGTGTGTGTGTGTGTGTGTGTGTGTGTGTGTGTGTGTGTGTGTGTGTGTGTGTGTGTGTGTGTGTGTGTGTGTGTGTGTGTGTGTGTGTGTGTGTGTGTGTGTGTGTGTGTGTGTGTGTGTGTGTGTGTGTGTGTGTGTGTGTGCGCGCGAGATTTGTAAATTCACAAATCATCAAGGAAAGGGTTAGGGAGATATAACAAGACATAATGAAGACACCAGGTGAGGCACAGTAATCATACATATTACAATCAAAGATGAGATCCCCCTAGGAAGAAATTTAGATATTCCGTGCAAAAATAAAGGTAAAGGTACATGTAGGCAATCAAAATGAAAACTTACGCGTATTTCGTGAAAACCTAATTGGCTTCCATTAAAGAACTCTGGACAAACGACAACAATTCATGAGGGAAGCCGAACCTAAATATCGCGGATGCTGCAAAAATGCTTTCCATGTGTGGATTCTTTTCCTTTCCACGCATCTCCCCGAGGCGAACTTTCCTGTGTCATGATGAAGGCTCGGGACACGCTGCCACCTGAGAGCCGTCCTATACTCTTGAGTCAACACCTTCAGTCACCAATCCCTAAATGGCACAACTCGCAGAGACAGTATTGGGTGCGGGTATTAATGAGGCGCTGAAATGCTAAAATACTACTCTAAGTTTTTTTTTTTTTTTTTCATAAATTCATAGTTAGCTGAGTCTGAGAAAGTTTGTGTTCCTTAGTACTTTTTATGGATCAGTAAATATAAAATATCTTTGTGGATTTGATTCCTGTGCTTATTCTTATGACTTTTATCTATTGTTTCTTTCTTTCCTTACTGTTAACTGCTAATTGGACATACATACATACATATACGTACATAGATAAATAAACATAATACAATAAAAAAAAATTTCATAAACCCTGAGATAAATTTCCATTTTATCTCTATATTCAATTACTTATAAAGATTGTTATTTCACTCCTTTCATTATACCATTCAATTACCCTAACAAGTGAGGTGGCGATCTGACATGAGCGGGGGGCGTGTGCCCAAGACGGTACGGTATGTAAGCAGTACGCCACACAGCTGACGGCGGCTGGCCCTGCACGCTGCATTCCTCTCACACACACACACACACACACACACACACACACACACACACACACACACACACACACACACACACACACACACACACACACAGAAATAAATAAACATATAAATAAATAAAGACAAAGTAATAGATACAAGCAAAATATAAATAAATAAATGAAGATAAATGAATACACATTAATGAATATATTAAGACGACAATAAATTAATGAATACATAAGTAAATATAGTAGATGAATAAAATTAAATATATAAAGAAGTAAATAACTAAATAAATAAATATATAAATATAAATAAAAAAAAAGTAAAATAAAACTATGGCTGAACCGAAATTTTTCACACACAGACGTAAGTTACACGGACACCAAAACAACGACAACTAAAAACTACAATAAGAAACTTTTCTATCGAGAGAGCGAGACTGGTGTTAGCGGCAAGGCGACACACAACATACCAACACCGCGTGGCTGAAGACTGAACCAGCGGCTGAGTGTCACCGCCTTCATAATCTTCCCTCCATTGTATAAAAAAAAAATAAATAAATAAATAAATGAATATATAACAAGGATTTTTCCGCCGAACCAGCGCCACCATCATCTGGTCGACATTAAGCATAATAATCCTGTTACCACAAGTGTTACAATGTTTGCAAACGGATCATAAATGATTTTTCGAGCAAAATTACAAAGCCTGATTAAATCACTGTTGCTACAAACGCCAGCATGCAATCATTAAAATTTACGAAGGCCACTTGTCGTTTACAGCAAAATTAAGTGAGCCAACTGATCAAGAGATAAATAAATGAACAACTAACTGTATATCCGGAGCCTGGAATTTCAGAATTGTGCAGAGAATGTATTTGCCCCTTACCTTCGTAAAAGTGGAGGAAATGGAGCATCTGAAATTATTAAGAAGAAATGCGCTTCCGTGGTCACCGTCATAGGGAACTGTAACACGCGCCACGGACTCCAAACTAGGTACTGTGATGGACTAATTATTACACGTCTTGAAATGAATACACAAATGATGAATAAAATAGAAAAGTGTTAAGTAAAAACACACACAACCCTTCCCACACACAAACACACACACACACACACACACACACACACACACACACACACACACACACACACACACACACAAAGACATACCCACAAAAGGCATAAATCACCTGCTCAACCTTTTGCTTTCCTTTCACCTCATCCAGAGCCGACCGGAGCAACTCACGCCTTTCACCTCCCCTCCTCCTCACCTTCAAACGTCACCGCGGAGACAAAAGCCTTGATGGACGCTCACTGGATGGCTGAGGGATGCCACCCATTAATTCTATTTAGTAAAAATTGAAACTTATTTATTATATTTATCAGATATTAACTCATGACAAATCTAATATATTAAAATGATCGTATGATGTGTGTGTGTGTGTGTGTGTGTGTGTGTGTGTGTGTGTGTGTGTGTGTGTGTGTGTGTGTGTGTGTGTGTGTGTGTGTGTGTGTGTGTGTGTGTGTGTGTGTGTGTGTGTGTCTGCTGCTTCCCCTCCCACCCCCTGCGCTGTATCCGTGCACTTTCACTTGCTAATAAATTTGTCAGTAATTTATGAACTAGTTTTGTTTATTTGCTTCAATGTAGCCAATCGTGTGTGTGTGTGTGTGTGTGTGTGTGTGTGTGTGTGTGTGTGTGTGTGTGTGTGTGTGTGTGTGTGTGTGTGTGTGTGTGTGTGTGTGTGTGTGTGTGTGTGTGTGTGTGTGTGTGTGTGTGTGTGTGTTTGCCTGTGTCCTGATTGCTTGCCTTGTGTGGCAGCTCTAGGGGCGCAGGACGGCAATACTTTGTTTGTATTTATGTGGACCTAAGTGTTCGAATGGGCGGGTGATGAATGTATAAGAAATAAGACGAGTGATTGCAATTTGAGAATGGCGCAGTTGGAACCTTAGAGAAACCAAGTACTATTTCTGCGTCACCCTGTAATTTCTTTTTCTATTAACTTCCAACAATTGGTAAAAAAAAAAATAAATAAATAAATAAATAAATAAATAAATAAAAAAAAAAAAAAATATATATATATATATATATATATATATATATATATATATATATATATATATATATATATATATATATATATATATATATATATATATATATATATATATATATATATATATATATATATATATATATATATATATATATATATAAACGCTTAATTGCTCCTTCACAGCATTCTTAATCATTCTAGTATCAGTTTTTCGGCCTTACTTGTTCTGCTATATCATCCTGTTCATCATATTACAACTGTGTCCGTGCTTGCATTCAGAACTTTGTAAAGATTAAAAAAAAAGAGAACATTCGCTTATACTCATAAAAAAAAAAAAGAGTAAAATAGAAGAATATTTTTGACGAAAATGATTGAGGATTGTTCTAAAAAGATTATTGCTGATTATGAAAAAAAATATCTAGCAAATAAGGGTATATATTTATAACATATTTCCGTCGTACATCCAACAGACATTCCTCTCACTTACCATATCTATACACATCTAACAAAGTTTTATCTAGGGAGACGCTTCGGGACAACTGCATCAACTGTCTGGCAGCGGTGGCACAGATGCGGCAACGGCGGCACGAGATTGAGCAATTTTATCATTAAGTTCATCACAAGATACCCAAAGCTAGTTAATAAGACCGACAAGCGACCTAAATTCATTAACAAATTAAGCAGAAAACAATAATAAAATCACTAAAATGTTTGTGTTATGCAGAAGAGATGGAATGCACTGCTCTAGTCATCGTCCTCCTCCCTCAGCCAGGATTCTGAATGGGCAAGACGAAATAATATTGACTGGTTGGCTAATTTATGTTTCCTGTTTGACCGCGGCGGAGCAGGAGGCCGGTCGATGGTTGTCGGGGATGTGTTGCTGAGGTTACAAGGTCAGGGTTCAAGGTCTGGGGAGCAATACGTTAAGCGGTGTGAGGTAGGGACGCCGTAAACCTGAATTATCACCGTGTTTAAGCAAGAAACTCCCGAGGTTGTGAACGGCTGCACATCCTTCAGAGTAACTTGTCATGTCTCAAGTAACGATTGTGCGAGGCGATAAACTCACCTATTACTTATACAAACCTTGGAAATAATGCACCCATCAAACGCTGCCAACACCTGTGAATTAGGTGATTTAACACTCATCTCCAGGCTAATGCTCGAATCAGGATCGCGCTGCCACTATGTAATTTCAGTATCGGCAAGTAATGGAAGTTCCGTGGCGGCCGTCTGGGTGCGCCTCCGCTGGCCTGGTCCTCCTGCAGCAGTCCGCGCCGCGCCACGTTCACTTTCAAAGACATGATCGTTGGCATTAACCTCTTGATCTTGTTTTTCAGCATCAAGCTTATCTCCCTCCCAAGCAGACCGGCGCGCCGCTCCAGGGCTGGGTCGGTATATATCTTAGCCGGGAGCGGCCCACAAAGCATAACCCTGACGCTGGTCATTAAGTGCGCGAGTGAGGGCGAGGCCGAACCGGGGTGTTGTGAAGTGTGCCATGGCGTGTGATAATTACCCCAGTGTTTTATCTCCTTGATTTATGGAGTAAGTACCGGTATCTACTTTCTTAAGTGCCTTCATTACTCTCCGGCATGATGTATAGACGAGAATTAGTTATGTCCCCGCAACCTTCGCCATTACCGCGCCCCGCCTCTCGTGTTGCCGGGTGTGGAGGGGCGTCGCGGGCCAGTCTTGGGCGGAGGAGGGGGTGGGAGGCCCCCTTTGCACCTCGGCGAGGAGCCATAACAAAGGACTGGTCTATAGACTCGGTTACACAGGCTCAATTAATAATGGCGCATCCCAGCGTGTAACAGATGGCCGCCTGAGCAAATAATACACGAGAGCTATAATTCGCAATGCACTTGTTCCATGGCCGGCGCAGCAGCTCAGGAACACGTATTATCAACGCTGGATCATTCCTAACAAAGGTGTTGTACAGGTGAGGGTGGCATTAGGTAGTCAGGAGCGTTTTGTTTGTGATTATGGACACAAGCACCAGGCCCGGTGTGTGCCAGTGGAAGACTACAGTACCTCCGGAAAGCGATAAGCCCACGCACCTCGTGTTGTGTTATCACAACACGTGATCAAGAAAATTTCAGAAAAATACAATTACATTACATTTTTAGTCTGTATAGGAGGCGTAATCGTCCTGGGCTCAATATGTATCCCAGAGGACTTTTTTTTATCTCTCTTTCTCCCCCGCAATTTTCATCAGCAATAGAGTTCAATGTCAACAGTAAGAGAAACTTCCGTCGGCCTCCACCCTCCCCGGCGTGGGTGCCGCCGTTGTGCCGCGACCTTCGCCGCGTGACCTCATAACGAAGCTGTCTCCTGACCCACAACAAAAAATTGTAAAAATGCCGATAATCATTTACCTGGGTCGGCCCGCTGGTGGTGGTGAGTGACGCCAGATAGAGAGATATGCCGGAACATTGTTATCTCTTGTTTTTAAAAATACAACTGTAAGTTTCAATATGCTGATTGAAATGTTACCTGCTCCTTATTGAAATAACAAGCAGCAGCAGGTATGCCAACTGGTCTCTTTATGTGTGTGTGTTTTGGGAGCATTTCTCTCGGCGAGACACGACATCAAATACCTTACGAGCCTCACAGGAACCCACCTGCCGTCAGATACGCCTAATTATCCACCTGGCTAGGAATGTCACCAGAGCAGCGAGATAAATGCAGCGCTGGATGAAATGCGGTGCCCAGTGTGTGGCATCAGCGGCGGCACAGCACAAGAAGCGAAGGGTTGGCCGGCAGCAGCCATTTTTGGGAGGCTCGCCACAGGGGGTCTATTAGCCCATCTCGTACGAAGCTGACAACGCAATGGATGGATACGAACAAGGGATGGACACACGGGTGGGTAATGGTGAGGGTGCTGGCGGGGCTGTGGAGGCGCCTGCAGCGTGGACCTCCATTACCTGGCTAACCGGCGACGCTCCCCACCACTCCTCGGCGCCCCTGGAGACTTTGAGTTCACGCCGCGGGACACGCCTCTCATTTGGGACACATGCACCAGCTTCTTCGTCCTGGATTTGTCACACGTCTAATCATCGCCTGCTTGTTTTAGAACACCATACCAAACAACACCACGCACAAGCCAAAAATTCTACTAACCCTTCACTAAGCAAATGACACAAGAATAAGTAAATATATAAAAACAAAACTCCAGCCGCGAGCTCCTTCCTTCTGTAATGCCTCGCGTGTGTAGGTGTCACCCTCGACTCTTGTGCTGGCCAAGGACGGGACTTGTTAAACCGAGGGAGAGGAAGGGGCTTGCCAGATACACTGCTGGGAAATTGATAAGCGATAGACACGTCGACGGTGAGGGAGGAGGGTGATGGACAGGGCCGAGGAGGGGCTGAGGGCAGACACACAGGCTGGGAGGAGGGATAGCAAACAAAAAGATGGCAGACACAAAGGAAAGGGGAGAAAGATGGTAAACACGCAGGTGAGTAGAAGAAAAAAAAGAGGGATGGATGGACAGGTGACGGAGGCAAACACGAGGTACGTAAGTGAAGGGTGAGGAGGGGAAGGAAGCTAGGGAGAAGACAAGAGAAGAGAGAGAGAGAGAGAGAGAGAGAGAGAGAGAGAGAGAGAGAGAGAGAGAGAGAGAGAGAGAGAGAGAGAGAGAGAGAAGAGAAAGAAGATAGCACATGTAAAAGGA
>NC_087151.1:2175000-2190000 GCF_035594125.1 Scylla paramamosain | reverse complement strand
GTGCATGCTGTTCAGCAGGCGAGGGGCGGCCGTGCTGGACGTGCATGGCAGGGTGTGCTGGACGCGTGCATGGCGGTGAGTTTTGGGCGTGGCATGCGTGGTGGAGCTGTGCATTGAACCTACATGTCACAGTGTTTGGGGAATAGATCGTAGGATGATGTGGAAATGTAAAGTAAGGTGTTGGGAACGTGCTCGAGGGTGTTTTGAATGTGTAGGGCAGGTGTGGTGGGCGTGCATGGCAGGGTGTTTTGGGGAGGCACAGCCAGATGACGGAGGGTGTGTAGTGAAGGGTGTCCAGCGGTCCCCAGGATGCACACAATATTAATCCCGCAGCTTACAGGGGGGAAGGAGGGAAGGACGAGCCAAGGCAAGGCAGGGCAGACGAAGGCAAGACAAGGAAGGCATGACGGTGTTAAGGTGGCGCACAGTAAGGCAAGGTGAGGTACATGAGGAAGGACACTCGCTACACGGTACCTGATCATCACATTATTGTTATGACAATTAAAAAGGGACACAATTGCACGCGTACTAAGCAGAAAAATATTGAAGATGACTGCAGTCGTGTCTCCTGCCCTCTGACGGACGATCGTGGCGTCCCCTCCTCTCTTCCTCTCTTCCCTGATCCCGCAAGATAACACACTGGCCCACTATATCTTCCCTCAACCTTGCATAGAGACACAATAAAAGTTAGCACCACAAATACCTGCCGAGGAAGCCATGACGGGGCACTTTGCAAGACTAGGGAAGGGAATGGGGCTGGGTTAGGGTAATCTGTCTTAATTGGCCATGATAAAAACTGGAGAGGGACCGTCGAGGCAGGAAGACTGCTGGAGGTCCCTCAACCTACAACCATAAATAAATGAACCGTAGTGTGTACCTGTGATAGGGGTTAATGTAAGCTGCTGCGGGAAGGTAATTTATGTTGAGATAAACCTCCATCTCTTTTCTGCTCCTCCCTCGATCCTGTGGTCTGGCAAGAAGCAGGGTTTATGAGCTTCGCCAAGGAGAGGATATCGATGGGATTTGAGGTCCCGCAATCTCCCTACATAACATGAATCTAAGCACTCCACACGGGGAGCTCACCACAAAAACCTTGTCATTTCTGTCATCGCCAGGTGTACTGAAGTGACCGGCCAAGGGACCATGATGGTCTGTGTTTCAAACACTTGCCGCTCATGATGAAAAGCCCTCAGGTAATGAAACATGTGAGTGCTAACCATGACAATGAAACACTCCGAGGAAAAAAGTGACACACCAGCAATTTCTAAAAGCTACGACTGTCCGTCCCAGCCTCAGCACCACCTGGGAGCGCCGCTGGCCGTCCCTCCTCCACCTTGTATGTACTTTAGTATGGATCGATTCTGATGGTAATGACGCACCGATGTATTTATGATTATATTTCAGAGAGAGCGGGAGAAAATATTGATGTGATCTCCATACGGAACAAATCGAGAATAAACATCACCGTCTTGATGGCTCTCGCAGCACAGCAGCGATACAGTAATGAAAGATGGGCCCAGATAGGAACCTAATGATTATGAACCAGAGGATCCTAGAGATTTATTCGCCCACAAATGTATTCACAACATGACTCTCTTCTCAAATGTATTCAAAACGGTGCCCCTTTTCCTAATACCAAACACTGACCCGCCACTCCAGGCTCCTTCAGTCGTGAGGGCAGTGAGGGCTGAAGGGGAAGGAGGGAGAGAGAAAGAAAGGGCCAGGGAGGGGAAGGGGGCGGCGCAGTGAGCTATGGTGTATGGAGGAGCTTAGGCGGAGATGTGGGAGCTGAGGGCACGGGCCTGTTAGGGAAGGGGGTGGGTTTCTCGAGCGTGACCCATAAATCTAGACGATCACTGGATGGGCGGTTGTGGGTGGGGGGTGGGGGGAGGAGGGGACGGGAAGCCGCTAGTGGTAGTGGTGGTGGTGAGGAGAACAGGAGAGAGAGAGAGAGAGGAGAGAGAGAGAGAGAGAGAGAGAGAGAGAGAGAGAGAGAGAGAGAGAGAGAGAGAGAGAGAGAGAGAGAGAGAGAGAGAGAGAGAGAGAGAGAGAGAGAGAGAGAATGAAAGGATGACAGAATGACAGACTGACTGACTGACTGACTGACAGACAGACTGACACACAGACTAACCGACAAACAGACAAACGAACATTCACAGACACAGACAGACACAGAAACAGACAGATACAGAAACACACGCGATAGACAGACGGACACAGGCACAAGAAAAAAAAAAATAGAAAAGAGACAGACAAAAACAGCTAGAAAGGGAGGCAGTAGACATTAACAGACAGACAGACAGACAAAGACGAACAGACCGATAAAAAAAGATACAAAGAAATTAGATATTGACAGAGAGAGAGAGAGAGAGAGAGAGAGAGAGAGAGAGAGAGAGAGAGAGAGAGAGAGAGAGAGAGAGAGAGAGAGAGAGAGAGAGAATGGGGGATGGAGAGATGGAGAGGTGTAGGGGAGAGATGATGGAAAGGTAGAGGTGAACCGAGAGAGAGGAAGTTAGGGAGGGAGAGGAAGAAGGGAGGGAGTGGATTGTTACGGTGGGTGATGGAGGGGCTGCCGGGATGAGGCGCGGGGAGCTTAAGGGAGGCGCAGGGAGAGGGAGAGAGGGGATACAAGAAACACAGAATGAGGGAGGGAGACGGGCAACAAGAGCGATGGGGAGAGGAGGGAAATGAGAGGGGGAGGGTGACTGAAGTCGTGGCGCGAGGGAAGAGAGGGAAGGGAGGGAATGGAAGGAAGGGAGGGAAGCCGTGGGTCTCTGGATGGCGTATAGATTTATCAGGGTGACGGAAATTATAGACGCGGGTGGACTGCTAGAGGAGACGGCCATCTTCGCTGCGACTTATTTAAAAGACTTAAATTATAGGCATAAACAACTTTACTTGGCGGGACTTCGGCTCAGGAGAATTCTCGCAGAATCTTTGATGATAGAAAAAAAGATAATTGCAGGTGTGTCATATCACAGGCCAAGAATTATAACATTGTAATTATAGAGATTCTCGTGATGCGAAAGGATCCGGGAAAATTCATAATTCTTGAAAATAATATAACATGCGCCGCTAATGGCTGAAACGCAGGACGGGAACATGCTGGGCTGAGGCTGGCCAGGACGTGGTGGGAGGAGGGGGGGAAGGAGGGGCTGGTGGGGGTGGACGAGGGGACGGCGGGGGAGCATGCAAGGGAGCGGGAGGAAGGAATGATCACAGACGGCGAGAGGAGGATGGGAAATCTGAAAGTGAACTGAAAAGAGGCCGCGTAGCAAGGACTGGTTGGGTGATTTTTGGTTGAGTCTTCCCTGCAGTGAACTGGTCTGCCGGGGAGGAG
Source organism: Scylla paramamosain (assembly GCF_035594125.1). Lineage (NCBI taxonomy): Eukaryota > Metazoa > Arthropoda > Malacostraca > Decapoda > Portunidae > Scylla > Scylla paramamosain. Next base: position 2,186,660 of record NC_087151.1, on the reverse strand, counting down.
GAGGAGGGGGGCCGGCGTCGCTGTCACGAGGGAACTGTGGCTCCTCACGCCTTCCTGATGGAGGAGGAGGAGAAGGAGAAGGAGGAGGACGTCCCCCACCGCAGGCACCGACAACCATCACCTTCCTGACCCCATCTTAATTCTCTCCCATCCTCAACACACACACAGCATTCCCCGGACAGCGTTCCACAGCCCGCGTCATCAAGCACACTTACCCACGCTAAGCTTCCTCTCCTCCAAGGCCCTCTTCTTCTCCCCTCCTGGCCTCTTTATGCCCAAAGCCTCTGTCCCTTCAAGTTGTTCGTTCTACCAAAGTTCCCGAGACAACAAAGTGAACGGGAAGGAAGGTGTCACTGCCAACAAAAGGACTCCCGCCCGTCGACTCTACATGCTTCAATGACTCGAGACAATCGGACTCCTTGGACTCATCGCACAGTTCAACTTCCGAACACGTCCATAACTCTGCTCCTCCTCCTTCGGCGTCCACCTCACACACTTAAGTCGGCATCAATAATATTCCTCATTAGCTATTACCACTATCTTCTTTATTATTACTATTTATAGATGATGGACGAGACAGCGGGTCGACCTGTGCGCAATATTTATTCCCTGCCCGAGTCACACTTCACGCTGGGCTGCAGAAGAGTATACCAGAAGAGAGAGAGAGAGAGAGAGAGAGAGAGAGAGAGAGAGAGAGAGAGAGAGAGAGAGAGAGAGAGAGAGAGAGAGAGAGAGAGAGAGAGAGTCTGAGGCGCCGATGATTCACGTCAAGAACACCTGAGCAATAAATCGTGGCAGCGGCGGCGAAGGAAGGGCGTCGCAGGGGAGAGTGACGCCCGCCACCCACAATGCATCACCCGGGACATCCTGAGGGGCGGCAATACATCATAACAAAGTATTCAGTGCCGCGGAATGGGAGGCAGTAGGCTGGTAGGTAATGCGCGGCTGATTTACAACTAACAAGAAGAAAAGGGGAAAAAAATGATAACTCGGAAAGAAAAAAAATCCGAGGGCTCGCCGTGACGGACAGTGGATAAGCCGGGATGGCAACAGAGGGGTCAAAAGTAACAATTTATGAGGGCATGGCGGCATAGGCCTATAGGGGTAACGAATGCCATCACGTCACAATTTATGGCTGCCATTGTATTATTCGGGGATACGGCGTGGAAGAAGGAAAGATATATAACTGGGAGGAAATGTGAAGCATGGTTGGTAATAATTTACGGGTGTCGTTGTGGCCTAATATCCATGATTTTCACCTTTGATGAAAATAGACGGGGCTAAGCAGCGCCATGAAACTCTTACGGGAGAGAGAAAAGAGAGAGGGAGAGGGAGAGAGGAGGAGCGGTGCGCCCTCGTGTTTTGTTGTCGGTCTGCGGTGGCTGGACCAGGAGTCTCGGCCTTGTAGTCACCACCACGTCCCCGCAGCATCCACCTCAGGAGCAGAGTCTGTCCTTTCCAGCGCCAAGGAATTACACGTACCAGGGAGAGGACGTGGCTTCGTGGTTTTCCCAAGTCACCCCGGAAGTTTTGTCACGATGACCAGGTGTACTTAGTGAGGCTGTGGGTTTGTGGGAAGAAGGAGATGCCTATGGGAATGGACGGGACATCAGCAGACGAGAGTGAAGCGTCAAAGGAAATAGTGAATCAAAAAGACGAGGCATAAAGGGTGGAGGCACAGGTGCCGGGATTTAGGGAAGTTAAGCTAAAACGCGGCAAGGGCTGGCAGGGGGAAAATCCTTCAAACGTTTATTTATTCATACACGCAAGTACTGCACGTTACAGGGATTACAATGGTTCCTTCTGGTAAACTTTATATACAAAATATAAACCTGACACTGCTGTTTTTGTTTTCATTCACACGCTGATGTGTTACGGAACAAGTGTGTGATGAAAAATAAACATAACTGAATTCAGAGCTGTAACGCCTTGGCTGTGTGTGGAAACAATAGAAAAAAGTATTAACCACGAGCAACAGCACTCACTGTGCACCACTGTACTGACCACCAGCAGCAGCACTGCACACCACTGTACTAACACCAGCAGCAGCACTGCACACCACTGTACTAACACCAGCAGCAGCACTGCACACCACTGTACTAACACCAGCAGCAGCACTGCATACCACTGTACTAACACCAGCAGCAGCACTGCACACCACTGTACTAACACCAGCAGCAGCACTGCATACCACTGTACTAACACCAGCAGCAGCACTGCACACCACTGTACTAACACCAGCAGCAGCACTGCACACCACTGTACTAACACCAGCAGCAGCACTGCATACCACTGTACTAACACCAGCAGCAGCACTGCATACCACTGTACTAACACCAGCAGCAACACTGCACACCACTGTACTAACACCAGCAGCAACACTGTGCACCACTGTACTGGCCACCAGCAGCAGCACTGTACACCACTGTACTAACACCAGCAGCAACACTGTGCACCACTGTACTGGCCACCAGCAGCAGCACTGTACACCACTGTACTAACACCAGCAGCAACACTGTGCACCACTGTACTGGCCACCAGCAGCAGCACTGTACTCCGCTGTACTCACCACGAGCAACACATGCATACATGAGAGAAGTACAATATACGAACTTACTTAAAATGCAAGACATTTAAGCAAGACATCAGCAGACTTCATCGAACTAGCGAGTGTTTCAAACACTACCGTGGAGGAAGTCACAGACTGTTTGCATACACTAGATACCGTGAAAACAGAGGTCCTGAGAAACACACCTTAGTGATGGCCGGAGGAGCTGGGTGGCCGTGAACTACTATAGGAGGCAGCGGCACGCCCCTGGTGGGAGGCCCCAGGGGCGGCCAGGCGTCCAGGTCCTGGCGGCAGCAGGCACGGGCAGATAATAACTTGAAGGTTCTCTACGCTTCGTAACTCTCGCTGATGTACAGTTATCGACGGTAAAAGGTGGAGGAAGAGAGCTGGAAGCAAGGAGCAAGGCGAGGACCAAGATACACATGGATGATAATATACACGTGGTACATACACTCTGTGTGTGTGTGTGTGTGTGTGTGTGTGTGTGTGTGTGTGTGTGTGTGTGTGTGTGTGTGTGTAATAATAATAATAATGATAAATAATATATATATATATATATATTATATATATATATATATATATATATATATATATATATATATATATATATATATATATATATATATATATATATATATATATATATTAACATGGCACTTGCACCTGAATTGCGTAAATAAAAACAATACCTATGGACTTCATCACTCTAATCTAGAAAGTTAACCAATAAGTTTATATGATCCTCCGTCATTGCCTCCTCCTTTAGCTGTGGCGGAGGCATAGACGGAGACAGCATCAGTAGCAGCAGCAGCAGCAAGGTGTCCGCGCGCCGGTACTCCTGCCCGGCCCTCCGCGCCTCCCTTCACCAAGTGTACTGTAAGTCATGGTAACGAGCCGCCTTCACCCCTTACCCATTCACAAACACACGTTAGGACAAATTACGTGTACATAAAAGACAAACAGTTACACCTACAAATACTCCAGTTTAGTATTTGGGAAAAAGTAAAAACGGGAAGGTGTTGGCCTTGGGATACCTTACGCATAAAGTTTTATCGGTTTATGGTACAAAGGAAAGTGATGCTAGCATGTAAATAGCAGCGAAATTAATGACTTATAAAATACATGACTGAGGGAAGTCCGATAGTCCATAAAAAGTGGGGGTGGGGGCTGGCGTGGAGGACGGGAGGGTGGAGGGGGTAGAGATGCCAAGTTGGGGAGAGGGTGTCGAGGACGAGAGCACCCCGTGGTAGGGAGGGGAAGCTGTTAGGCTGTTCCTCCTATTGATCTCCTCTGTGGGTGTGAACTAAATTCTTTGATGCATTGGCGCTACATAATTACCTCAGTGGCAGGGATGAATGAAACAACACTCAACACTGCACAGAGGCAAGCAGCACAGGAAGGCATTCATACACGGTACAACACCAAGGCGACCGCAGGAATTAGATGACTGAACAAAAAAAAATGTTTACAGTATCTAAAACTACTCACTTAAATCATGTTCTCCCTCCGTCATCCTAAGAACTCTCAAACAAAGGCAACCACGTAGCGGTCACAAAGTAATGTCGCGTGATTCTCAATGAGCGCAAGTGACGGCAAGGTCAAACCGAACGTGTGGAAACTCAAGTACTGCCGAATCACCAGAAAGACGGACACACATCACATCACTGCTTTGCTTCAGGCAGAAACACCTTTTATGTTAGGACGACTTGCCATCCTTACTTGTTATCGGGAGAATAACACAAGATACAAGCAAGGAATAATACAAGATACAAGATACACCTCACTAGTTATCGGAAAGAATAACACAAGATACACCTTTACGTTAGGACGACTTGCTATCTTTACTTGTTATCGGGAGGAATAATACAAGATTTCTGAATCATAGATACTCCACTACTAAGGCTGAAAAGAGGAACTTGATGATACTTTCCCTTGTTCGGCAGTCAGACAGCAAAGGGTGATGCTCTCGTTCAAAAATCACTTGAAAAAAAACATGTACTGAATTTTATTTCGCGATTAGGGAGGTTCCTCTCACGGTGAATCACGCAGCAAGCGACTCGCAAAGGGGTAATGCAGGTGGCTGGTGACGGAGTGCAGAGTGCGTCGTGCTACTCATTGTAAGACGAGAAAAAACAAGACCACAGACTTGTATTGCCAGCTCATATAATAACTAATTAATAAGGTTAACTTGCGTAAGGTGACTCTGGTTAGCTTAAACAAAAAGAAGAAAAAAAATCAGGCAGAGATAAGTTATGTAATAAGGTCATTCATACATACATACAGGCGTACATACATATATACATACATACATATCCATATACAGCTAAACGGGTAGATGGGTATATAAACAGAAGGGTAAAAATACAGATAGACTAATATAAATTAAAAAGGATGATGGGTAGGTGGATAACAAGATCAGAGATAGATGAAGAGAACAGATACATACATACGTACATACATACATATATGATGAATAGATTGATAGACAGACAGACAAACAGACAGACAGACAGACAGGCAGACAGACAGACAGACAGACAGACAGGCAAACAGAAAGACAGACAGACAGACAGATAGCTAGACAAATGCACAAAGTAAAATCCTCGTAGAAGTACAAATAAATAACCATGTAATATAAAATAGACAAACAATTAATTAAAAAATCAGTGAGGACAGTTAGTGCATTATTGGCTCAATGTAACAAGGCAGTGGCGGCACTCCTTCAGTGGGCGGCGTCAGGCGCGTCACGGCACTTCATTAACAGATTAAGTCTTGCGGGTGTTTGGCATTACTTGCATTTGTTTAGAGACGGCAGATAAAGACGGGGGAGAGTTACACACATGCCCTGGAGGAAGGTTCTTATGGAGACTGACATCAATTCTCTCTCTCTCTCTCTCTCTCTCTCTCTCTCTCTCTCTCTCTCTCTCTCTCTCTCTCTCTCTCTCTCTCTCTCTCTCTCTCGTAACACAGAACGTAAAAAAAAAAATATATATATATATAAAAAATCCCTATTTTGACTGCCAGCTCGGTCTGTGGGTGCCTGCGGGTGCCTGCGGGTGGCGGGGACGCGGGTGAGCGGCGCCGCTGGCTGCACCGACTCCGTGTGGGCGGGAATGGACGCTAAATCCTGCGTGAGCGGTCATGACTTCTCAAGCCGGGCGCGTCTGTCATGAGTTGCAGACTACAACTGTCGCCAACACTCTGCACCAACCTGCAATATTACTGCAACAAAGGTCTTGGGCGGACTACCTGTGTTGGTGATGTATGGCGGGGGCCGTTAGTGCCTGTGAAGACGGCCGCCATGAAATTGACACTTTCTTTGCAGTTTTATGTTTCGCCTTGTCGTTGTTGTTGTTGTTGTTGTTGTTGTTGTCGTCGTCTTCATCGTCACCGTTAATATCGTTGCAGCTGTTCCGTCTTTATTATTTTTGTTGTTTTACTTCTGTCGATGAGTCACACGCGAGGCCTGTGACACATGGACAGCAGCTCTGAGCCCTTTGTCAAGTAATACCACGAGGATCATCTCTTATCAGGCAGTCATCCCGCACAGTCATGTAACACGTGGCCTCTGCACACAGCTGTCTTGTCTGTCACTCTTCCCAGCGATCACCACGGGCCTCTTCCACCACAGATACCCGTCTTCCACATGTCACCCGCCAGCACATATTCATAATCACCATCTCCATTAATACTCTTGTTCTCAACCACTCCTTGGTTTCCCTCAACACCCAACAGTCCCTCAGCCACAGCCATTTCCTCCCAGGCCACAATAGCACTCCTACATCACCACCACAATCATTTCCTCGACATCCCCTGTGCAACACTCCTCGTCCCCCGCCACAACAACTTCCTTGCCGCCCCCGCAACTCCCCTCGTCCCCTCCACAACCATCTCTTGGCTGCCCCCGCTACACTTCTCGTCCCCCATCACAGCTCCCCCGGCTGGCCGCTCCCGCAACACTTCTCGTCCCCCGCCGCAACCATTCCCCCGTCGCCCACACGCAACACCCTCCTACAGTCACTACCTACAACCATTACCCACAGCCGCCCTTCTCCGCTCCCTCCAGCAGCCATCAGCCATCCACTCGGAGAGTTATGATGAGCCCGGAGGCGAGGCGGCAGCAGGGGCCATGAGCCATAGCCATGCGGCCAGCCATCAGCCACAGCCACAGTGGAACAACCTCGCACCTCGAGAGTGGCACATTCCGCCAGCACTTGCGACTGGTTTATGTGAAAGTAAAATTTTCATAAGTAGCCCGTGACGCCGACATTAAACACTGGGCCGGCCATAAACAGGGCAGTTCCCAGGGTAAGCGCCACTTAGTCACACGTAAACAATTATTCACCTCGTACCGTTAAGATTATGTGGAATGGGCCTTTCCTCCTCACCCCGGCCTGCTTGCTTCCTTCCTACCACGACGCTAACGTCTTGCACCTTGCACCACTCTTGTATCAAGCATGTACTACATGTACGTTGTGTGTGTGTGTGTGTGTGTGTGTGTGTGTGTGTGGTTATATACACACGCACACACACATCTGCACATCGTAAGTAACAGAAGCTAGTCATTGAATGACAGAAAAGAACACTACATATAAAGTGCTTAAATTTTACAATTCTACGTTGTGTGTGTACGTATTCTCTCTCTCTCTCTCTCTCTCTCTCTCTCTCTCTCTCTCTCTCTCTCTCTCTCTCTCTCTCTCTCTCTCTCTCTCTCTCTCTCTCTCTCTCTCTCTCTCTCTCTCTCTCTGTGTGTGTGTGTGTGTGTGTGTGTGTGTGTGTGTGTGTGTGTGTGTGTGTGTGTGTGTGTGTGTGTGTGTGTGTGTGTGTGTGTGTGTGTGTGTGTGTGTGTGTGTGTGTGTGTGTGTGTGTGTGTGTGTGTGTGTGTGTGTGAGTGAGTGAGCGGGTGTGTGTATGTAAGCTAAATAAACTTAATAAGTTTCATGTCATGACTGATGTCTGCGTCTGCCCCAAACCCAAAGGTCGGTGCCACTTCGCCAGGCTGCAGCGTGTCCGTCAGTGACCAGGCCAGACGGTGCGGCGTGACGCCCAAAAGAGGTGCATCAATAAGCCTTATCCGCGACCCGGTGACCCTGTGGTGATGCAATCCATCACGAGAATCAGTCATGAGTCTTTACTGTCAGACAGCAGAGAAGAATGCAAATCCCTAGTCATTCTGTAAACAAGATCACGAGTGTTTTATAAATAGTGGTGATCATGCCAGGATTGTAAATATACTACGGCTCAACGTCATGAGGGAGTAAGTGGACTGTCTGACACACGGTACCCTGCCCGGTGATGCCTTGGCAGGGGACGCCGAGCACGGGACTCGCCACCAGGATTTGGACACTGGTCACGACTCTGGTGTGTGGTGTTTCAAATCCATCATGTAACCCTTGGTGGGAGTGAAGGTCACACGTCCCCGGCCGCTGACCTCCGTGATGCAGCACCCCGTGAGTGGCTGAGTCAGGGCCTCTCACTCCCGCCCTCACAACGAGTTCATTACTACGTTAATAATGTGATTTATGACACCTAATCCTGTGCCTTATCTTAGCACGCTGGGGATGCTTTTCTTTCGGTGCGAGGATGAGGCTCGTCCCTGGTGCCTCGGCCGCCTCCTGCACGCCACTAGATCTAGGGCGTGCAGATGGAGCGCTGGGCAGAGGGTGAATGGACAGCGGTGGGCATGTGGCTGAAGGCTGTTATGAGGCTTGGCGACTAAATGTAATGATAAAAAGAATGAAACACACTCACCAACCTCCCACCCTCCCACACACACACACACACACACACACACACACACACACACACACACACACACACACACACGTCGCCGGCGCCAGGGGGCAGGGTGGCTCAGTCCACTAGAGGCCATTACTGCTGAGTTACATGAAGGAAAATCTTTAGTGCTAATGAATTCTCTTCCTTCCTATTCAAGCGCCAGGAAGGCCACCACGGCAGCAAGACCGCCACCGCCACCGCCGCCACCGCCACCGCCACCACCGGCACCCTTACCTGGGCATTTCCACCTGGCCAGCTTCTGCCCATCACGATAATCACACGCCACTGAGCAGCCCGCGACCATCAGCGTCAACTTTACAGCACAGAAGCCTTTTTCTATCATATTGGTTCCCCTCCATCAGGGTGAAGGGCGTCCCTCAGAGGCTTTCCCTGTCCGCCATTCATCCCCTCGCCGCCACCATAACAATTTTCATCCTCCTAACCTCTTATCACCCTCCAGCTATTTTCTATTACGTTTATATCCGCTCTTTCCGACCCTTGGTATCATGGGTCTGCCTGCCTCCCCCGAATAACGTCACCGTCACCGCTGCTCACACTCTCGCTTCTTAATTCAAGGTGAGTCTGTCCCGTCTGCCTGTCTGCCGGTCTGCATGTTTGTGTTTCATAAAGCATCCTTATCCTTCTGCCTCTCTATGTCTGATTTTCTAAGCCCCATATCGTCTCTCTTTCTGCCTGATTATAATTATCTATGCCTCATAACCTCCTTTCTATTCGTTTTTCTATGCCTGTTTGTCTATGCCTCTTATTGTCTCTCTATTCCTGCATCTTTCTGTGTCTGTCTACCTATTTCTCTATGTGCAATATTTCAATCCGTCTCCCTGTTCCTCTCTCAGCCGGTTTGCCTGTGTTTCTCTAACTAAATGTTATTTTCACTATATATGTCATTCTAACTCAAAATACGAATTAGTACTTTTGAAATAGATACTTACAAGTTGAATTTCCCTCAACATTAAATTCGGTCAGTTTCTTTAGTGTTTAATAATCAGCCAACATTTTCTTCTCTCTCTCTGTGTCTCTCTCTCTTGGTTATTCACATCCAAATTATAATTTTAAAGCATGAAATCCACGTGTTTTAAGGGATCTCTCTCTCTCTCTCTCTCTCTCTCTCTCTCTCTCTCTCTCTCTCTCTCTCTCTCTCTCTCTCTCTCTCTCTCTCTCTCTCTCTCTCTCTCTCTCACATACCTCACCTCCCGCACCCATCCACCATAACTCCCACCTACCATTACCACGCCCTCCCATCCTCACGACAAGTACCTTTCATTCCCCCCTTCCATTACCTTTTCCACCGTCTCCCATCGATCACCTCCCACCCCCCTACACCACCCTGTTTTGTTCTCATAATCCTGCTCCTCCTCCTCTTCCTTCCCCACCCTTTTCCTATTTCCAATACACATCCTTCGCCTCCTCCTCTTCACCAGCTATTAGTATGGTTTGTTTATTTATGCATTGTCTTCTCTTTTTTTCCTTCTACTATCTCTCTCTCTCTCTCTCTCTCTCTCTCTCTCTCTCTCTCTCTCTCTCTCTCTCTCTCTCTCTCTCTCTCTCTCTCTCTCTCTCTCTCTCTCATTCCCCGTATGCCGCGACCTTCCGTGGAAACGCTCAACGCGGCAGAGTCCTCATCCTCGTGTTATTTTCACCCCCAGCCACTCTCAACCAGAAGCAAATGAATTATAACTTATTCCCCTCCTCCTCTCTCCCTTCCTTCTCTCCCCAACTCTCCTCTCCCATCTCCACTGTTTCCCCCCATCCCCCAAAACTCTCTCTCTCTCTCTCTCTCTCTCTCTCTCTCTCTCTCTCTCTCTCTCTCTCTCTCTCTCTCTCTCTCTCTCTCTCTCTCTCTTCTCGTCTCTCCTCTATCTCCTCTCTTCCTCCTCTCTCTCTCCCCGTCTCTCTTCCCCTTTTCCCTCCCCTCCTCCTCTCCCAGTGCCTCCCTTCTACATCCTATCCCCTGCAAGCATCAGTTCTCACGCAACGTAACTTAATACACTCTCTCTCTCTCTCTCTCTCTCTCTCTCTCTCTCTCTCTCTCTCTCTCTCTCTCTCTCTCTCTCTCTCTCTCTCTCTCTCTCTCTCTCTCTTAATTTTAGTGCCTCTCTATAGCACGTCGATGAGGCATAACGTTTTCCCTACCACCACCACCACCACCACCAGTGCCTCCATCATCACTATCACCACTACCCCTACCAATACTATTTTCGTCATCACCATCACCATCATCATCATCAGCATTACTACTATCACCCAAAGTATTCCAGCCAACGTCATCATCATTTCTTATACTATTAATATCATCATCGTCATCATCATCATCTTCATCATCATCGTCGTCATTATCATCATTATTATTGTCGCCATATCACTATAATTCTTCATAAGTCTCTCTCTCTCTCTCTCTCTCTCTCTCTCTCTCTCTCTCTCTCTCTCTCTCTCTCTCTCTCTCTCTCTCTCTCTCTCTCTCTCTCTCTCTCTCTCTCTCTCTCTCTCTCTCTCTCTCTCTCTCTCTCTGTAGCTTTCACCGTCTTCTCCGTTACCTCCACCACCAAGATCGTATACCACCACCACCACCACCACCATCACCACCACAACTACGTCACCAGCATTAATAAACATCTTGCCTCACCACCACCACAAGCAACTGACACCACTAATCACCACACTCGTCTCCCCCACGCGCACACACACACACACACACACACACACACACACACACACACACACACACACATATACACACACAGTTCTCGTTTTATCGTTGATCTAGTGGGTTTTTTTTTTTTCTCTCTCTCTCTCTGTTTCATGACGAACAAAGCGTCACTGAGCTCATTTATCTTGTAACTATTCGTTTTTAACTTTTTTTTCTATCTCTCGTGGAGTTTATATTTTCAACTGATATATTTTTTTTTTTGTCATGGACACTTTCGTATGTTCACTTTTTTCTTTGCTTTTTTTTTCAACCATTTTTTTTTGTATCTGATTTCTCGCACGTAATGTTCTTTAGGTGAACGTTTCGTGATGGTGAACATACATGTGTGTGTGTGTGTGTGTGTGTGTGTGTGAATACATGTATGTGCAATAATACTGTGGTACCTTAGAATATATATATGTATGACTTGTATGTTGGTGTATATAGTATTACCACATTCTCTCTCTCTCTTTCTCTCTCTCTCTCTCTCTCTCTCTCTCCTCTCTCTCTCTCTCTCTCTCTCTCTCTCTCTCTCTCTCTCTCTCTCTCTCTTCTCTCTCTCTCGTCTCGCCCAGAGCGGCCAGCCAGTTGGTGCACACAGCTTTCATA
>NC_087151.1:2157500-2170000 GCF_035594125.1 Scylla paramamosain | reverse complement strand
GATTAGCACAGGCTTGAGGGTGGAGGTGGAGGCCCAGCAACGCACCGAGGGGCGAAAGAGAGGCGGCTGACTGGTAATGAATGAAAGAGAGGAGGTACCAGGCCCCCACAACACACACAAACATAGAAAAGTTTTGAATGTCAGTACAAATCACATGAAATTATAGATACCATTCGCACAAACAATCTCTCTCTCTCTCTCTCTCTCTCTCTCTCTCTCTCTCTCTCTCTCTCTCTCTCTCTCTCTCTCTCTCTCTCTCTCTGCTCTCCGCTTCATACCTTTGTCAGCACCGTAATTGCTTTTTTTTTTATTTCCCTATGCAACACACAAGAAATCAAGATATCTCGATTACAATGCGTTTATTTTCTAAAGATAACTTACTCTAACACCATGTGGGATTCTGTTTTTTTCTTTTTTTAGAATACAAAACTTCTCAAAATGTACGTTTTTTTTTTTTCGTTTTTTTTTTTTGAGATATGGAGAGTGTGAAGTTTTTATTCTCTAGATCTTGCCGTAACGAACTTGTTTTTTTTTTCATTTTTTTTTTTTTTCTTGTGTGTGTGGTTTTATATTTTCTTTTTCCTACTGTATCCTCTTCTGTCCAGAAATTGTTGTCGGTTTTACAAAAAAAGAGTGACGTGATGAGGTAACATTTGTGTGGCGTGCATGAAGTCACATTTTTGTATGCAGATAAAGTTAAGTAACCTGAAGAGCCAAAGTTAGTTGCTAAATCTGTGGTGTGTGTGTTGTATCACCGGGGCAGGCAGGTGTCAGGCGCCCCCTCTGGTGCCATCCCGCCTGGTACTCCGCAGCGGGGAAAATGTTTAAAGCAGAAGGCAAAGAAACCCGATAAGCCGCCCGTGGGAGTAATGTTAATGAATAATTCATCTGCAGGAAGGTGTTCCGTGGCCGGGAAGTTCATTCTCCCTGACGTGGCGAGGAGAGCGGCGCGCTGCACATTTGTGGCCTGGCGCTCCGGCACCGGCAGGCGACTTGACACCGCGGCCTACCATTTCATAGCCCGGGTAATTACTCAAAAATAATCAACATATAATTACACAGGACACCGTGGAATTTAAATCTCGGCGTGAGTCCTTGGGGCACTGCGTGGCGGGAAGTGAGCCTCGGCAGGTGACAGAATTATTTGTCACGGTTTACCTGAAGTCTTCTTGTCGATGTCATTTGATAACGGGAGTTTTTATTATTTTATGATACATTATTGGATAGTTCTGTGAGAAGGTGTTCCCAGCTCGTCACTTTTCTAATCAGTTAATGACGGCCGCCCGCGCCCCGCCGCCGGCAGCTCCTTGGCCTCCTGCTTCCCCTGTGATTGATATAGTTATTTTTGGACTCCCTGGTCGCTCATTTGCACTTAACTTACAGCAAGGAATTAGCCATTATCATAAGTGCTTTTCCCACTTTATTGGGCCGCCTCCACCGCTCTACAGCATCAATAACGCTGCTTTAAGGCCGCCCGATGAACAACGCTCACACGCCCAAGAAGGTGCTCCATCACACCCCGCCGCCCTCAACTCGGCCGCATTAATCAAGTGTGCAAAGAAAAAAAGAAAAAAAAAAAGTTCAAGTTTCTCAAAAAGTGTCGCCACTGACTTCATCACAGTGACTCCATCACCAATCGTTCCATCCTCTCATCTTTGGTTACCTTCATCAGGGAAGCCAATGTCATCCAGGCACTGTCTCCGCCGCGGCAACAATAACAGGCCTTACTCTCGAGAGGCACAAGAGTGAATGCCTCCACACTCACCCGGAATACCTAGGGTCTAGAGTCGCCGGGTGTCGGCGTGATGTCAGGGCGGCCATAAATCAGGCCGGAACAGTCATTTTGGCCATATTCGGAGGTCTCTAGGCACTTGAAGGCTGCGCCCCAATAACATATCGAACTCCTTGCCTATAATTACGACAGAGCATATACCGGATTTATGAACGAGTTAGGATGATTCTGATGAATATCACCTTACAAGTTACATCTGGAAGCTGCTGCCAGGTGGGGCGGCTGGCTGGGTGGTGGGGAGGAAAGCGGCACCCACTCACCCACCACCCCTCACATACAGGGGCGGAGAAAGAGAAGGGCGGAGAAACGAAGAAAATGAGATGACGAGATAGATAGAGAGTGAGTAATGGCACTTGGCGTTCTTTATAATTCTTATCACCAGTAATGGTCGCCTACACGATTACTTGATAGAAATTTTCTGGCCCCAACGAATTACATGTAATTACAGTATAATTGTACACCTTATCTGGCTACTAGAAGAGTTCAGCAGTCATTATAGATCCTAATCGATAATTAACAGGTGAAAAGGAAAGCTGCACACGCGTTGCTACACCACGTAAATATCAAGTGGATTCCAATTTCCTTATCACACGTGCATCTCTACGGAACCAAAGGCGTTCCTGGAAATGCAATGCAACAATGCGTTGATGCATTATATGGATGTAGTAGTAATAAAGCCATATTATATATATATATATATATATATATATATATATATATATATATATATATATATATATATATATATATATATATATATATATATATATATATATATATATTGTAAGAAAACAAGAGGCAGTAGGCCGAGCCTATAAATCACCAAGGGAGGGAGTGGTGGTGGACAGGCCTGAGCAGGACACAGACGTCGTCAGCGCCAACACACGGCGTGCGGCAGACGCTGTGGCGGGGTGGTGCTCTCAGCACTCTCACCCGCTGCTTGCCGCCCTAAGAGCCGAAGGAAGATATGGAAGACGTATTTGCATAGAGCGTCATGATTACACTGCTGGGCGTGCGCTTACCAGGAAAAGAAGGAAAGCAACCATTTAACTTATAAAATAAAGATAACGAAAGGTGAATATGAATCTTTATACCTTTGCTGAAGGTGTCGCCTTTACATCCTACACGTCCTTCACTCCTTCACAAGAGCGTGTCGCGGCGATAAGTTACCACCGCCCAGTGACGGGCGGCGCTGACGACCCGCAGCCCCGGGCCGCCCCACACCCCCGCCCCACGCCCGGCGCCTCCCGCCCTGCCGGGTCTTTATACCTGGGTTAACTACATTACGGTGGGGGAATTTATTAATACATTACGTTATATTTACGAGGGCTTTAAACATCTGTTTGGTCTGGTGAGGTTATCATGCTCGGCCACAGCGGGGCGCCGATGTTTATGAACGCTTTAAAAACGTTTTGTGTATTCTTGCTCCCCGCGCCAATAAATCCAGATTTACGGTGACCTCTAAATAAAGGCTCTGAGAAGTATACGAACATGTTTCCAGCAGTCTTTCAGCAAGAATATTGAGGATATACAGAGTAGCTCCAGGCCGCTGGCAATGAAGTCCCGTTCTCTTTAGTCTCAGCCTAAACTATGCTAGACCGACCTGGCGTGTGAGCGGCGCCCATCGCGTCCCTGGCCGCCCCGCCACTCTCGCCACACGCCGTGCTCGTTCACCTCATGTGTCACTCGGAGCTATTTAATATCATGCTGAATGCTCGCCTTGATGGCAAAGTTTCCCTATTTGGCGGAGCGCGTTAGCAGTGTTGTCGTGAGGAAGGCGTCGTCAGGCGCGGGGGAAGTGGGCAGCCGAGGGTCTATATTGACATACTTTCTCCTTCGTCCACTCTTCTAACTCAGCCTGACGAGGGGCAGCATTCTTCCCTACCAGCGTGACGTCGCAGCCTCCAACTCCCATCAGGAGGCTCGTAAGGCGCCCCGCACCCCTGAGTTACCACCACACTCGCCTCATATTGCGCAGGAAACTATGTCCACATCAACACCGTGTTTCCGCGCTTAGTGAACATTCTATACCATGAAAAGTTATACATATCTTCTCTCTCTCTCTCTCTCTCTCTCTCTCTCTCTCTCTCTCTCTCTCTCTCTCTCTCTCTCTCTCTCTCTCTCTCTCTCTCTCTCAATAGTGAACTTCACAGGAATGAAAGCACTGGAGTGAATTAGAGAAGAGGGCAAGACGTGTGTGTGTGTGTGTGTGAAAATGTGTCATTCAGAACCCATCAATGACTTTAGGCCGATAATACATACACACATTCCCGGCTAGCTCTTCGCAAATGTCACGCTCCTTATGAGGTGAAAAGAATGAGGCACAAAACTCCCGCTGTAATACAATACCGATCCATTCACAGTACCAGCTTCTTTATACCACCACTCCTACTGCTCCTCCTGCTCCTCCACTCTTCCACGCACGACGCTGCCCTTCCACCACGCACCTTCCGTAACAGAGCCGCTGCTAAAGATAAACATACGCAGAAGTCACCGTGACAACCCCAGAAGATAATTCACTCGTTACCTGAGAGCCACCTAGCGCCTTAACTCCCGTGGCCATAATTCGTATACAGTACACGGGGTGGGGCTCTGCATGGGGCTGCCGTCTGTGTCCGCCGGTGTGCTCCTGTAGCGTGTGTAATGCTCCTGTTATATGCTCATGATGTTCGATGTTGTTTGCTGTTTGAAGTGGTTATTTTAGTGGGCTTTACTATTTTTCATGTCACTTTTGGTTAGTGCTATATATAAATATTTTTTCATCGTTTTCTATAGTATCAGGTGTATAGCATTTTCAAAGGTAGGTTAAGACTTAGGGAGACAAAGGTGGTATGAGGCGAGTTTAATCCCTCTTTTCACCTCCACTTCCATCTGTCTGAGTGTCTCACCGTTTTCTAGAGTATTAAATGTGCCTGATCCCTCCCTTTATTTTCCTTCTCTCTGCAGAATAGTGTGGCTTTTGGTGACACACGAACACACTGACACACACACACACACACACACACACACACACACACACACACACACACACACACACACACACACACACACACACCACCTAGAATCATATATCAATCCAGGAAGCCGCCCCTCTTCCTCACCCCCCGTTCAAGCATATACCCCCTCCGCCACCCTCCGGCAGCTGCGTCTCCCTCGCCGGCAGCGTTTTTTCCCCCCTGGTGAGGGTGTTCCGTCATTGTGCTGCACTAAAACATTCGCGGCGGCCGGAGAATGGATGGCAAAGGAACAAAGATCGGAAAAAAAAGTAAGTCGTAGAAAGAAGGAAGCGATAGGGGGATGCTGTGTAGAGAGAGAGAGAGAGAGAGAGAGAGAGAGAGAGAGAGAGAGAGAGAGAGAGAGAGAGAGAGAGAGAGAGAGAGAGAGAGAGAGAGAGAGAGCCGGCGTGTGTAGAGACAGAGAAATAAAGAAAACAGAATATAAAGGTTTGCTATGCTGTGAAACAAATTAAAAAAACAAATACACACACACACACACACACACACACACACAAACACACACACACACACACACACACACACACACACACACACAGGTGGATTCCAGGACAGCCCCGTGTGTGATCTGATACCATGATACACGAAACTGCTACGCGACTTGTGGGGTACATGAAAAAAGTGCAAAGTGACTGGTAGTATCGAGGCTTATCACACACAGCTACACAAAACACATCAAGAAAACTATGAATAAGTAGGAATTATTCAAGCCTCTGCAGAAACCGAACAGCAGAACATTTGTTGACAAGAAGAAAACAATCTAACTACAAGATAATGAGGAGTATCATGTAGCAGTGGCCAAAGGGAAGGCTCACAGACTCAACCAAGGAAGATATGCTGGTGATGAGCTTAGTAGAAGGCGACACAGAGGACACAGTAAGGTGAGAAGGGTAATGTGCTGTGGAGATCCTTAACAAAGGCAGCAGATAGAGGATAATACATCAGTGACCAAACTAATGATGCAACGTGCAAGCAGAGGATGCAATGGAGGAAGAGTGTCATTGGTGTGATGGGATGCAAGTGGCGAGGCAGCAACAACCAAGGCAGCTTCCCATGTAAAGACTCACAAGGCCACCAGCTGACCAGCCACCTGACGCATAAAAACATAAGAAAATAAAAAGAGAACAAAAAGTCATTTGAACTACACAAGGCAGTTCCTGAGCCATTGGAACTCGCCATATGCTATCATTATCCCTTAATTTATCTAACTTCCTCTTGAAACTGTCTAATGTCCGCGCATTTATCACTTATTTACTTAGTTCACCGCCCCTATCGCTGCCCAAGCCATGCAATAAGCTCCTCATGACTGCTTTGCTACACATCACTTATCTTGACGTCTCATAAATAAAATCGTATGTTCTACTTTTTATGTTCCCTTTCTTTGTCTACAATCTAAAGTGAATTGATTTTTTTTTTTCGTTTTATTTTCAGATTGGCGTACTAGTGGTAACGCAAGAATATTAGAGAATAACGAGGCGGCAAAGGGCCAAATGACTAACATAATGCAGCTCCTCAGCACTCAAAACTTACCATCTGTTATCATCATTCACATATTTTATTTAACCTCCTCCTCAAACTATCTCGTGGAAAATGTTGCAAGATTTTTTTGTATCGCTGCAAACAAAAAAAAAAGTTATCAGTATATTTCACTTCATATTTCTGATCCGTTGACCTACAAACTTTAATCAAATATAATGAAACACTTATTTTCCGCTTAATCATACGTTTTCATATCAGTGTTGCAAGGTACTTCCACGTGTCTGTAAAATGAAAGTTAAATAAATGAAAATAAAGTAATGTTTTGCTTTATAACATTTCCGATCTCTTAACCAACAAGACGAAATATATTCAATCAAGTACTTAATCCATTAATATATATATCCTTTTTTTTTTTCCACCTTTTTATCAGGTAAACGCGCAAGTGTTATATAAACTTTCCACATGACTGCAGGCTTGAATCTGAGGGCTTGGCATGGCGTCTGTCCTCTTTCTCTTCAATACTGTATGTTCTCATTACAACTATTTTAGGCCGCAGAGTGTTACTGGATTCGGGTTCTCAAGTTTTTCTTCTCAGTGATGGTGGAGGATCTTTGATAACTCTGTGACCGTAGTGAACTCAGCTTGAGCTTATTATGATGATTTTGCAGAAGGTCAGAGTGCTGTTTTAAAATACACCATTGACAGCAAAAAAAAAAAAATATGGTACTGGAAGCTTTTAGTAAGTGTCCGCAGTCTTACTTTTGCTCGATGAAGAAGGAATATTAAAATGTAACAATTACCATGTTCTTATTAGTAGTCAATGGTTTCATCTGTCAAAAGAATTTCAACCCCACCAAAAAAAAAAAAAAAAAAAAAATAGATAAATAAATAAATAAAAAAGTAACTAATATATATAAAAAAAAAAAAAAGAAAAAAAGAAAATAGCCGAGATGAAAAAACCGTAAAAATGTGAGAATACAGTCCCTTGTGTGCCTTCATAAAACAGACCACCGCCTAGCAAACCAAATTCCCAATGGTTTATCAAATGACTGGAAGGGTCTATGATGATTTTCCGTCTAATTAAACCTTTCAGAAGTTTTTTTTCCCTAACTTTTTTTTTTCCTAATCAAGTTTTTATCTACTTTCCTGATGATATGAAAAAGATTATTCGTGAAATTCAGTAGCGTTTCTTTGATTGAGTTTCTAATTATCCCTCGACTCCTTTTTTTTCAAGTTGCGAGTCTCGGTTGGCATTCAGTCATTTAATTTCGTTCTGGGTGCCGCCTGACTCCAGATACCGTGCGCTGCTGGTATTGTAATGCACTGAGCTGGGCTTTGTGTGCTGTGTTGTGTCCTATAGTATTGGCACCACCACCACCGCCGCCACCACCATCACCACCACCACCACCACCACCACGAGAGAGAGAGAGAGAGAGAGAGAGAGAGAGAGAGAGAGAGAGAGAGAGAGAGAGAGAGAGAGAGAGAGAGAGAGAGACATAGACATAGACATAGACACACACACACACACACACACACACACACACACACACACACACACACACACACACACACACACACACACACACAAGCCAGAAAGAAGGAATTAATGGAAAACAATACACCACCACCACCACCACCACCACCACGACTCCCTCTCCTCACGTTTTTCTTCTCCTTCCTTCTCCTCCTCCTCCTCCTCCTCCTCCTCCTCCTCCTCCTCCTCCTCCTCCTCCTCCTCCTCCTCCTCCTCCTCCTCCTTCCTTCCTCTTTCACCTCTTCCTGCCGCTTGTCGTCTATGCACTATTTGCACACAGGCGGCGGGATGCGCGTCGGGTGGACTCTAATAACACAGCGGCCGCCTCACCTTCCCATCGATTACGAATTACATGCAAAGCCTCATAATTAGCCCAGGTAACCCGCGCACCCCTCCCTCCCCCCAGGTAACCCCCGCCGCCCTCCCTTCCTGCCTAACCTTCCCCCGCACTTCGTATACCTGGTAGGGGTAATTAAGCAGGCAGGCAAGCAAGCATGCGCGTGCACACACACACACACACACACACACACACACACACACACACACACACACACACACACACACACACACACACACACACACACACACACACACACACACCTTAATTTCTTTCATTCGCTTATATTTATTCTTCTTTCCTCACTTTGATGTCATTTTATCTGTTTTTTCCTCCCCTCTTTCTCTCTCTCTCTCTCTCTCTTTCTCCTTTGATGACTAAAAATAACTACAACAATTAACTGCATAAAAAAAAAAATCTTCCCAACTACTGCAGAAATCAATATGCGGTAATGAAATGCTCCACACTTATCAATACTGTTTATAATCCTTACTGTTCCTATCTACATCATTCCTACATCTACGTATATAACGAGCAAATACATTTCTTAGTCATATACACCCTTCAATCACCACCAGTCACACAAACTCAACACTCACGACCACCTCTTTGCCCCATCACATCTTGACCCTACCCTCTTCTAAGCACTGACCTGCCAGAACCTCCTTAAGATGCTCTCACTCATGCCACCACCACCACCACCACCACCACCACAGCCACTTCCTCCTTGTCCTCCTCCATACCTTGCGAGTCTTTACACCTTTCTACCATGACATCCATTCGCCTCGATTTAGTGACACGCAAAACATATGGAGGTGGAAAACAAGTGGAAGGAAAAAAATAATAAAGAATGGCACAGTGACTGCATTCTCCTCCCAAATGAATACTATCTGTGTGGCATCTCCGTAAAACAATCACTTCAAAGGTATTCAAGTGACATGAGTGTGTGGGCTGTGGAGGAGCGCTAAGATGTGGATGCATGTAAAGTACTGCACGAGAGAGAGAGAAGAGAAGAGGAAAGAGAGTAAATAGATAACAGAAAGAAAGGAAAAGCAAAGTGTAAATGTGTATGTATGTGTGTATGTGTGTGTCTGGCTAAGCAGCAGGATGGCACTGTTCTGTACTAGCGGTGGTGGGAGACCCCGGATATACTGCGTAATACCTTATAAACTTTTTCCCCCACGATAATAACATTCAAGCCGCTGGTTTACGATGGCATCAATCAGTCATGGTAGCAGCGCGCCGAGGGGGGGGAGAGAACACGGGGAAAAAAGGCGGAAGAGTTAAAATAAATATGGATGAGGTATTATTTGCTTTTTTTAAGGGGCGGGGGAGAAGCTCGCATTTTTTTTTTTTTGTCTGTTTCCAAAGCAGAGAGAGAGAGAGAGAGAGAGAGAGAGAGAGAGAGAGAGAGAGAGAGAGGAGGGGGTGCTGGCTGGCTCACTCGCTGGCTGACTGGGGTTAATGCAATCTTCTTTCTTCTTTTTTCTTTTTCTTTTATTATTACCGTAATTATTATTGTAATATTAAATAATTTCAGGGGCCGTGGTGTGCCTCTTGTCCATTTGTTCAGCGGCCTGGTTTATCCGTGTCAGTGGGAAGGAGAAATGGGGACGGAGGAGGGGAGCAGAGTATTTAAAGAGCTGAATGCAGAACTGGTAGATCAAGCGGCGGGGGAAGCAGGGAGGAGCGAAGGAACGAAGGAAAGAAGGAATGAGGATGAAGGGGAGAAGGAGGAGGAGGAGGAGGAGGAGGAGGAGGAGGAGGAGGGTAATATTGGTAAAGAAAGATACCAGTATTTAAGGAAAGTCAATAGCAATTTTTTTTCTCAGGGAATTGGTGGAAATCTGAACCTTGTGAGTCATTCAGCGAGGATCAAACGAGGGAGTCTTGGCGCACGCTGCACTGTCCGCCGCACGCACCAAGACACACGCACACACGAAAGCACACATGCATGCCCTTAAGTACACACGCCCACAAACACACACACACAAACACACACACACACACACACACACACACACACACACACACACACGCACATATGAACGCGCACATACACATCATATGTAAGAGTGTGAGATATGGAAGAAAATTTACTTCTAAGCCACAATGATCAATAATAATGATAATAATAGTAATAATAATAATGATAATGATAATAATAATAATAATAATAATAATAATAATAATAATAATAATAATAATAATAATAATAATAATAATAATAATAATAGTAAAAACATTAATAATAATAACAGTAATAAAAAAAAAACAATATTCTATGCATTTCTCTCTCCTTCAAGAGCAGGGAACCAAAGCAAGGCATCATTATAAGTGTATTCACGAACATTCCCTTTTATCTAATTAAGCTTTAGGACATGAAGAACAAGAACAGGAAGAACAGGAAGAAAACAATAATAAGAAAAACTACAAAAACAAAAAACAAGAACATCATCAACAAGAGCTGAGGGAACCCGATGTGTCTTACCTTGCTGCTGGAGTCCAGACAGCACACCTGAAAAGCAGTCTTCAGTTAGAAAAATAGTAAGTGTTTTTTTCCTCTCTCTCCCTCCTTCTAGTAGTTTTATGTGAACAATATATACATGCTGCAAAACACCCACTTCTTCAATGAAATAAAAAGAACAGGATAGTGTACATGAATACTGGTTATAAATAAATAAGATCAGCATATATGAATACTGGTTGTAAGTAATATATTTTCTTCTCCCCAGTACAGTTCAGACATAATGTGTATGAATCTCTACTTATAAAAGAATAATAGAGAAGGTATGGCTGCAATCATTACACCCTCTTACTCTCACCCACCTCACCCACCCACCCACCCACACACACACACACACACACACACACACACACACACACACACACACACACACGGTTTTTACACCTTCACTCTCGCTAATAAACCTGTGTTAATAAATAAGCCAGCAGAAAATGAGCACATTCTTCAAATCCTTTCTTTCCGCTGTAAAGAAAACGCAGCCAGGGGCCACTGCACTTCTTCCCCCCGCGGCTCACCTCCAGGAACGCCCGCCCCGTCGCCCCACAACACGCCACAACCCCCACACAGAAACAAATACACGCCGGGGGGATGGAAAAAATAACTACAGAATATAGACACGGGGAAAAAAAATCGCAGTAATATTCTCTGAGTGGTGAAATTTGCGTGTGATGTCGCGGCAACGGGGCAGACTTATGGCGCGGGGCTCCGTGTGGCCTATAAAACCCAAACATGCCAAAAGTGACTCATTTCTCACCAGATACTCTTGTTTATTGTCATTGATTTGCACAATATATTTGGTGATGCTGAAACTATGCATGGATGACTCTTCCTATAAAATTCGAATTAATCACACTCGAAGAACTCGGCTGATGTTATTTTATGCAGGTATTCCATCAGCGCGCCGGACAGCCGGAGAGACGCATGCGGGGTGGGTGCTGCCGCTGTCCAGGGAGGCGGGGGTGGGGCTCTTGGGTGGGCGGGGACGTGGGCAACAGGGGGGTGGGGGGGTAAGAGGGATATAGGGAATGACGGGGAGGACAGGGGGAGCTGATGGAGTGGGATGAAAAGGGGTCAAATGGAAAGAGTGGAATGGCCAAGGGGGATGGGGAAGGGGAGAGGGCAAGGGAGGTGGGGAGAACATGGAGTGGGGTGGAGTGGGCGGGGAGTATTTGGGTAGGGGAGAGGCAGGGAAGCGGGAAAAGAGAGGAATGCGATGGGAGGGGAGGGTAAGGCCTGCTTGTTGCTATATAGTGGTGTGTGTGTGTGTGTGTGTGTGTGTGTGTGTGTGTGTGTGTGTGTGTGTGTGTGTGTGTTTGATCTAATATATGTTATTTACAAATATACTCATATATATATATATATATATATATATATATATATATATATATATATATATATATATATATATATATATATATATATATATATATGAATGAGACAGCGCAAACCTGAATATTTTGTACTTGTTTATTTACCAATATATTGTCGATTCTGCGGAGAAGCCCCGCTCCCCGCCCCGCCCCCGCTCTCTCCAGCCCGCGCCAGCCTCCTCACTTCCAACCAAAATAATGATTATGATTCAATAAATCACTTCTTATCAGTTCACTGGTTTTAATTGCCCATTAATAATTATATTTTCTATTATCTTCATATCTTATCAATTAATCTGCCCTCCATTCATCGAAGAAATGTAGCTTATCTATTCAATTAATCTAATGTCGTTAAGCCTTAGCCCTGCTTGTTTAAATCCGTGCAATCTATCCCCCTCATAAAAGCACACATCCGCCCTGATCGTATCACTCGTCTCTCTTTCCTCT
>NC_087151.1:2150000-2155000 GCF_035594125.1 Scylla paramamosain | reverse complement strand
AGACTGACTGGCAGGCTAGACAAGCACACTCACTCCCTCCCTCCCCGTGACCCAACATCCATTCTGGGCCGACCCATCCATATTCCTCCTTCGCGTTATCAGCTGTGAATTACCTCGCCTCGCCATGACATATTTCCACATAAAGTGCACCTCACTGCCCCAACTCCCCAAACCATCCACCTCCCCTCCACTTCCCTAACCCGCACCACACGTCACATGCCACCCCCACTTGCAAACCACTCCCTCTCCTTGTCCCCCTTCTCCTCCTCCTCCTCGCCCTCTTCCTCCTTCTTCTCCTCCTTCTATCCCGCCACCAGCAGCAGCGCCCGCTCACTCCTGTACGTACATTCTTTTTCAGGTGTTTCTCAATTCAATAATCCTTTGCCGGCAAGAACGTAATAATCGTATTGATAATGTAATTCTATACAGCGTTGTTGAGTATGAGAAAGGCGGATGGATGTTACGGCCGGCCAGATCGCTTCATACCACAGTCCCGGTAAGTGTTTTGCGATAATTGGATATTTTTCTTATTTTTCTGCATCGTGACAAGTTAATGCTTCCTTCCGTTCGTTTCTTAACAATCACAAGAAGCACCAATTCAGGCCCACCCGAATATGATGGCCGGCCGTATACAGCGAGGCACTTTGGTATGAAAAACAGTGATTGAACTTGCCCCGCAGGATGACACCGCTGCTGGGAAAGGCTTCTGGGACAACCAAATCAGAGGCAGAGAGGAAGAGTCGACACAGATGCTTCGCTATATTGTTCACGACTCGCTATGTTGAGGTAATGAAGCACTGTAATTTGGTTTTGTTCGTCATTTTATTTCCTGCTTTAGAATTAAATGTATGGTTTTTAGAGGTGTGAGGAAGAGACAGAGAGAGAGAGAGAGAGAGAGAGAGAGAGAGAGAGAGAGAGAGAGAGAGAGAGAGAGAGAGAGAGAGAGTGGAAGGCAGGCAGGCAGGAAGGCAGAGTGACAAAAAAGCAGACAGAACAGCAGACGGACAGATAGACAGATAGATAGATAGATACGAGTAGATAGATAGATACACAGACCAGACATAATCATAATTTCAACGTTAATGGCCTGACCTACCATCAACTACCGGGACACACTGAGAGGAGAGTCCGCAAGGTGACCGTGTGTGAGGCAAGGCAGGTATGGACAGAAGAGGTGTAGTGTAGATTATAGCATATGATATAACGGCTCGACTGATTAAAGATTCTCTCTCTCTCTCTCTCTCTCTCTCTCTCTCTCTCTCTCTCTCTCTCTCTCTCTCTCTCTCTCTCTCTCTCTCTCTCTCTCTCTCCAGGAAAGAATAAGGCACCTTGTTGTTGTTGTTGTTTCTGCTGTTCTTGGCAGTGCTAGTGATTGTGGTGGTGGTGGTGGTAGTGGTGGTGGTGGTGGTGGTGGCGTCAGTGGCAGTGACAATGACAATGAAAGCGATGAAGGAAGTTACTATGATGACTGAGTGGTGGTGGTGGTGGTGATGGTGGTGGTAAGGTTCGTCATGAATGGTGAAGCTCCTGCTACATGAAGTGGAAACTGGGAGCCTGAGAGACTAAGGCGACGCTCCTGTTGTGCGCTGATGGAAGGTGATGACGCTATTCGGCGTTGAAGACGTCGCGTCGCGGGGCCGCTGTTTGTCTATCCCCTGGCTGACGGCAGGCAGGGATGGGCAGCGCGGCAGACTGAGCGGCAGCATGTGTGTGTGTGTGTGTGTGTGTGTGTGTGTGTGTGTGTGTGTGTGTGTGTGTGTGTGTGTTAGCGAGAGCGAGAGAGCGAGAGAGAGAGAGAGAGAGAGAGAGAGAGAGAGAGAGAGAGAGAGAGAGAGAGAGAGGAGAGAGAGAGAGAGAGAGAAATCATACCATAAATAACAGAAAAACAAAGTACTACACTCTTTCAGTATGACCTTACAATAAATAATATGGGAATTTTTAATACTCCACAAATAATGTATCTCTGCACACTCGCGTCCACAGGAGAGCCTCAGTCGCGGCGCGCACTGCTCCTCAACAGACACACAGAGGACATTCCGGTGCAGACAACGCCCGGAACCTACGAGGAAAGCAACTGAAAAAAAGCAATCTTTCCCCCAGCGCCGGGTCGGGTCGGGCCGTGATGGGTTTGGTGAGCGAGTGTTGTGGACGCGGGTCAAGAGCTCCGAGCACCACCACATCCTGCTGCTGATGTTATCTCTTGCACCAACATATATAAGCGAAGGGGGACAAGCATCTAGTCTCAATTTCTTCCACAATTCTTTTTTTTTTTTTTTTCACATCAGATTTATGAAAATGAACAACCGTAGTTTCCGAGGTTTATTATATCAGGATAAATGAAGATTATCTGCATTAACTACATTTGTAAGGAATCCATTAATATCTCGAGACATCATAAAGACCCCGAGGTGTGAGCCAGTGACGCCCGCGCTGCAAAAACTATCATAATTTCATTCCTTTCTCACAAACCCAGATAATAGATTCTTAGCTGAGCACTTGAATCATTGCCTCTTTTTTATCGCGAGTGATTTATGGTTTCATCACTCGCGTACCTCATTTACTTATTTATTTGTGTACATTTACTTGCTCCATGTGCGCTTTTTTCCTCAGCCGGCGTTTCGCTAACAGTACGATCCCGCCGCTCAGCAAGTAACACTTTAGCGGAGAGTATAGTCTAGTCATCACGAGCGCCGCCTCCCTCTCCCCACTGTATGTCTGGTGGAAAGAGAAGGACGTAGGTATATTAAAAGAAAAGATCGCACACTATTGCATTTCAAAATCCTAACATTTAATATGACGACACACAGAGGCGGCGCTCGCCCTCGGACACCCGATCTAAAAATGTTTCCGAGCGGGCGGGAGCAGATCACGCCAAGGGTCGCCCGTCGCCCCGCGCGTCCTCACACCCGACCTGCAGTTCTTACTTCCATTGTATATTATGATGGGCGCTTTTTATTGTGTTATTGTAAACAGCGGAGAGGGGAAGCACTATTTTTAAGCCGTGGTCGACAGGTTTAATGCACATAAACACTGTCATATACACAATTGTCCTGTAATGCTGTCTGACACATTTAATGTTGACGTTTGTGTTGTTACACACGTGAATGCTCAATTTCCTGCACTAATGACATCCATATTCTTTTCATTTGTTTATTCATGGGCTGGAGAGCTCGCCTCCAAAAAAAAAGGCGTGTATATAGATTTTCAGATCCACCTGGAATGTAGCCCATAATACTATTTAAATCAAACAGCAAAATGAACATTTAAATATTTACAGATGTTCAGGCGGAGTTTAGTTGCTCATTCGTGCCCAAATACCGAAGTATATAAAAGTGCTAACGATTATTTGCACTCATAAAGCTTCATTAACATAATCGCATATTAAAATACAATTGTTCAGACGTGAATGGAATGGCTTTCGGATCTCAATACAATAAATACGTTGCGGTGTGATCTCAATTTCCATAATTGACAAGGGCAAATACTATTTCCTGAAGTAACAGCGTGGAGTGCAGCGCGGGGCGGGAATGACAGAGGGGCGCGCACCCCACGGGCAGCGGAAGGTGTCCCCGACCTCGGGACGGGACAGACAGACAGAGAGAGAGAGAGAGAGAGAGAGAGAGAGAGAGAGAGAGAGAGAGAGAGAGAGAGAGAGAGAGAGAGAGAGAGAGAGAGAGAGTGTGTGTGTGTGTGTGTGTGTGTGTGTGTGTGTGTGTGTGTGTGTGTGTGTGTGTGTGTGTGTCGGATGGACGGACAGGCAGAAAGGGAGGACGGGAGAAACAGAGACGGAAAAGACAAATATACATAGATGGTCATGTATGTACATATGCACATACATATAAGCACACACACATACATACATACATACATACATACGTACTTACGAGCGTACACACACACACACACACACACACACACACACACACACACACACACACACACACACACACACTCAATATATATATATATATATATATATATATATATATATATATATATATATATATATATATATATATATATATATACGAGGTGTGTCATTAAAGTTCCAGGACTGGTGTCCTAAAAGATGAATTTCAAACCCAAGCCACAAACCACCATATTTCCCCTTCAAAGTAATCCTTCTGGAGTATACAACTGCGCTCCCAACCCTCTACAGTCACTAATCTTTTTCTTACGTGCTTTTAAAATCATGTCCTCTGTTGCAGGTCGTTTAACAATGAGCGCTGAACAGCGAACAAACTTGAAGTTTTTGGTGCAGTTGGGGAAAACGCCGTCAGAAGCACTGGGTATGCTGCAAAAAGTGTACGGGGATGAGACAATGTCACGCTCACGTGTTTTTGAGTGGTGCAAGAGGTTCAAAGAGGGCCGGGAGGACGTGGAAGATGACACCAGGAGTGGAAGACCCTCAACGAGCAGGAATGAGGCCAATGTTGAGCGTGTCAAGCAGATGGTGCGTGACGATCGTCGGTTGACTGTTCGAAAGATCGCAGATGAGCTTGGCATGAACCACAACAGCGTGTGGAAGATTATCACTGAAGATCTGGGCATGCGGAAAGTCTGTGCGAAGATGGTGCCGAGACTCCTGAACGATGACCAGAAGGGACGACGCATGCAGGTGTGTCAGGACATCCTCGAGCGTCTGGAAACTGAACCAGACTTGCTCAGGAGAGTCATCACCGGCGATGAGTCCTGGGTATTTGAGTACGACCCGGAGACCAAACGCCAGAGCCTTCAATGGAAGAGTCCGGCGTCGCCACGGCCGAAGAAAGCAAGGCAGTCCAGGTCCAGCTTCAAGGTCATGTTGATCGCTTTCTTCGATGTGAGGGGCATCGTCCACTGCGAGTTCTTGCCACAGGGCCAGACAGTCAACCAACATGTGTACAAAGAAGTACTGCGGCGTCTGCTTCGTGCAGTGCGCGAGAAGAGGCGGGAGTTGTGGCAGGGCAACTCGTGGCTGCTTCACCACGACAATGCGCCTGCTCACAATGCCCTGAGCA
>NC_087151.1:2110000-2145000 GCF_035594125.1 Scylla paramamosain | reverse complement strand
CAACACAAAATTCAAATTTCCGAAGCGTGCATGAAAGTTTTATGGTCTATTGGGCTCATAATCTGGTAAGAGGATGTTGCTCGCGTGTCCTCATCCATCCTACTCCCCTCAACCCACTAACGCCCGGCCCAAAATCCACTGCCTCCCTCCACCTCCCTGCTCTCTACGCCCGCCCATCCACCTTTCCTCCCTACTTACTCCCTACTTACCCACTCCTCCCTCCCCTCTCCCCCACACACTTTACCTAAACATAGCCCACACTTCCCAGCCTTTTCCCCCACGCCCCTTCCTCCCCCCTGCCTCCGTTTGCTTCTTTCCTCCCTCTCCCCATGCAGTCCTCCTCCCTCCCCGTTCCTTCATTCCCTCATTCTCCGTATTCCACAAACAGGGCCTTTCCTCCACTCCCAGTTTTTGTCTTCACCTCTCATACCACACAATAGCCTTCCCCTTTCATTCCACTGCCTTCTGCGTTTCTTTGTTTTTGTTTTAGCAGTCCCTCCTCCGTTCGCATCTCTTTTTCTCCAGTCCTTTATATCTTTCCTCCTTCAGTCTCTCTCTCTCTCTCTCTCTCTCTCTCTCTCTCTCTCTCTCCGGTAATCCACAAAAGGAGCACAGGCGCCCTCCGCACTCCACTGACCTGATATTCCTGTAATCACCGCGTACCTGACGATTCCCATAGCCTTCACTCACTCCTCCGTCTAATCACTCCCCTCACTCCCTCCGCCATCACTCCGCCGCTCCTCGGGTCCCTTCTCCCTCTCCCGATTATTCCCTTTAATCTCAGCTCCCCCCTTTACTGCCTTCAGGATCCCTCAAGGAGTGGCTCAGGTACCCCCTCCGTTTTCATTTTCCCGTCGGTCTCCACATCAAAAATAGAATCAAAAGGGCACGGAAGAGCCTGGAGCGTAGAATCATTACATCATTATTCTTTTCGCGCATAATGGATGGGCCGCAAGCGATGTTTTAGTTCAGAAAGCGGCAATCAGCAGAGTTACCCCTCGTGCGCTGACTCCCTCGCACCATGTTCTGTTGTCGTAACATTGACAATTAATGAGGTATTATACAATTTGGAGTGCACATTTTCTGCCCCATAATCTGGCTGTGATCTGCGTGCGTGGGGAGAAAGGCTGGCTCGGCTGATACCAGGCAGGGAGGGTTCACGTGTGTGTGTGTGTGTGTGTGTGTGTGTGTGTGTGTGTGTGTGTGTGTGTGTGTGTGTGTGTGTGTGTGTGTGTGTGTGTGTGTGTGTGTGTGTGTGTGTGTGTGTGTGTGTGTGTGTGTGTGTGTGTGCATGTCTGTTTCTCAGCTTGTGTCTATATTTATATTATAAAAGTACATCTGCTAATTGAATGAAAAGGTGTTACTACAATCAAGTCTGTGTTTCATGACGTAATAAGGATACACCTGAATGATTTTTATTAACCTTAACAAAGGCCGTTGAAGGTGTCTTGAAGTCAAGTATCTGATCTGATTACCTTAGACACAAGGTGTGTGTGTGTGTGTGTGTGTGTGTGTGTGTGTGTGTGTGTGTGTGTGTGTGTGTGTGTGTGTGTGTGGGTGTGTGTCAACAGCCGAGGCGGCGGTGGCGTGCTGGCAGGCTGTTATGAGTGACGGCGGCGTCCTCTTCTCGTTCTTTGAAGAATTCCCTCAGGGGGCGTGAGAGGCGCCGCCGCCTTCTCGTTGGCGCGGCGGCGTGTCACTCATCGCTGCGGTGGGTGTGTATACTGGACGGACACGTGACGTACACATCAATAGCTGTGTGCACCTCATGGTGTGGCATGAGCGGCGGGGCGTAGCCACAGCTGTGGACGGTCAACCATCCCGCCTTGTGATTGTCATAGACAGGTGGTGGCGGAGTGAAGGAGGGAACCTTTGAAGGGCGAGCTGCTGGGTCGTCAGGTGGGAGTCATGACAACCAGGAACACACGTGAAGGGTACACAGGAATCCATGGCGATGAGTGAACATTTGGTGACCCACACACCGAGGGAAACCTTTCCGTTGCCTCACTTGTCTTTCCTTCGGTCAACAATATACCACACACAGCACCATGGTGAATTACTAAACGTATATAGCCACAGCTATTACAACAGTCCTTGTAGCAATACCTAGTGAACCATTTATAATTAATTAATAATTCAAAGTAATATTTAACATACTTGTAACATAAAGCTCTTCGTGGATCAGTCAAAAGTGGCTAGAATGACCACCAGGAGACTGTTTCTCCGGGAAGAAAGATGTACATAAATACAGAGTGTATGTTTTATCAGCAGGTACATACACCTTTCAGAGAGGTATCTTCCTAATATGATATACAGCAGCGGAGGTGGATCCCTGAGGCTGAGCGGGGCCGGATCGGAGCGGGCTTAAGGCATCCCACAGGTGATAACTCAGCCCGACGGTCATCCTGGTGTCAGACCGCCACACCCTCTCGCCCTTACCTCGCTTCCCACCACCACCCCCGGGACACCATACTTAGCACCCTCCCGCTCCTCACACACCTCTCGCCCCCTCATGAGGCGCGAGACTATTCCTCCTTCCTTAACACATTCCGAAGGTGACTTTGGAATACAAGAGGTTTAAACTCTTCACCTCCTTATGTTATCTTGCCTTTCGCCACAACCAACACACCCACTTAACATCGGCACCGGCGCCCCTATACTCACAAAACTTCATACCCAGCATTATGCGCCAGAGCAGCCACGCCTCCACCCGCGTCTTCCCTGGATCAAGATAATAACATGCTGCTCCGCGTCCGCAACGAGAGACAAACATCACCGCCGTCATCCCCCTCTTCGCGGAAACTGTTGTTGCCAGGGAGGTGGCGGCGGGTAATGGTACACCCACATGCTCAAAGTATACATGCCAGCGCAGCGACAGGACGCGAGGCTACCGTGGCGCTGCTTTGCCGACCACAGAGATACCTCACGTCCACGTTGACAACTTGTGGTTCCCAGGTACTAACTATCCTTTGCCTTGCCCATACCTCTTTCTCCGCTTCCTCATCCAGTGGTTACAAACCTCAATATTATAAAACAAAATTGTGCAATGAAATTCTACAGTGGTTAGCTACCGATGATACTCATCAGTAATAGTGGCAATTGTTGTTGATTTTTATAAATGGCAAGACAGTGTGTGCAGACGAAATTTTAGTCATCACGACTAATAGATCAGCACCCCCTGGTGATGAGATGCCTCCCCGCTGCCCTTCAGTGACACCTTCACACACAACACCAGATGGGCGAACTCAGAGCATCGAAATATTATCCATAAAAGATAATTTTCACAATTACCAATGGTACTTCCGCTCCCCAATAACTGCGTACTAGCAACGATAATGCATAAGCTGGGGATCGTACACGACCACCATTACAAAACACTACGAGGGAAAATTATACGATCGCTTTTATTTATTATGAAAAACACTTCCTGTGCTTGAGTGACCTCTCACTCTCGCTACGGGGCGACGTGCTGCTCTAATCGACAATTCAAGGATCCATTCCCTGCCTTGTGTGGGCCAGTGATCCCCGACGGTCTCGGTGTCTGTTGCCGGGAAACATCAACAGCTCTGGCCAGTGTGAATCACGGCATCGCGTCTGTCACTGAGGCTGGCCCAACTCGAATGGTCTGCAAGAGTGATGCTACTGCAGCTGATCAAGGGCACCTGAGTTATGACAAACAGTGGAAATTTTCCTCGTTGCCGCCTGGTGCGGGTGGTGGAAGAAGAGTGGCATTAACGTAGAGCTTTTCACCAGCGTGGATACAGCATGGTGCAAAACGCGTCACCTTCACTCTCACTTCTTGCTCATACAACTTTCTGGCAGCGTGCACGTCTGTTGTATGAGTAGGCATTTAGCATCAAATAAAGGGACTACAGATAGCTTTATTTCTCAATCACCAGATTTAAGACAAATGAGAAGATTACTTGGACATTTGTCTTCTTTCCAAATCCATCGCATTACGAGGCAGCGTTTTAACAACACACCGCATGCTGGTCACGTGCCAAGGTGCATAAGTTTGTATTATTCTGTTTCTGTCACAAAACAAATAAGGATTAAGATGTTGCTTCTAAAACAGTATTGTTACCTGGGCAGAGAAATGGAGGAGCAGGGAGGAAGGAGAAGGGGAACCTGGTGAGAAATCACGGGGCAAGAGTTCATAACGACGTTGCTCAAAGTAAAATAATAAAAGCAGAAAACAAGTTATCCTCGTTTAGCGTCAAGTGAGATTTGGCCGCGAGGAGGTAAGGGAGGCAGAGGTCATGTTTGTGAAGACTCAATAATACGAATAAAGTCAAGTAGCGGCGACGAGACCGCATCGTACAGGGAAGGAAAAATAAAGGTAAACACTTTCTCGCACAATTCTTTATAACAACGTATACATTTGAGCATTACAACAGAGACAAGTTTTCATCAAGTGCACCAAAAGCTCACCCTTTTGTGGCACCTCGTACTTTTATCAGGCAGGTGTTAATGAGGTGTAATAAACAAAGCTGTATCAAAATTCCCCAGGCCGGGTCGTGCCTCGCCCCCACAGCACGCACCATTCGCCAAGCACCAAACCCGCGAATTAGGCCCCAAATGCACTGCCAACACCGCCATAAAAACATCGACGAGGTGAAAACAATGAAGGAAATTGCCTTCACACTTTTGCTTTATATCTCCGGCGTCCCTTTTGGCCAAATTACCAGGTCAATATATCATGGAACAGCGCGGGTCACGAGCCAGAAATACGCCTCAGATCCCCGAAGAACGAGTTTTGTTTCTCTAATGACTATTGTTACGTGTCAAACCTCCGAAGGTGTTGCTGCTTATAAGGGTTCCTCTATCGGTCTAATTGACGGGCAAGTGTCGGATCGCATTCACACCAGCATTCGTCTCCACCCTCTGCCAGACGCTAAACTTTTAAACGCTGGGACGCGCTATCACTTCGAGGGTATCCAAGGACAACATGTAAGCCTTTCCTCCTCCACATACCTCCCTTACCTTCCTTCTCTCTCTCTCTCTCTCTCTCTCTCTCTCTCTCTCTCTCTCTCTCTCTCTCTCTCTCTCTCTCTCTCTCTCTCTCTCTCTCTCTCTAACCACCCCCGGCAAGGGAAGAGTAAAATGAGTGTGTTAAATTTTGGGTTAAGGTTCGGGTGTGGGGTGGAGGGGCGGCGTGCGTCTGATAAGGACCAGCTTAGAGTCACTGATGAGGCTATAATCACGGCGCCCCAAGACTGCGGCTGATAACTTCGGCTACGGACACGGTGGCCGGGCTTGGCTTGTTTCTTTGTACTGAATCTCGCTCTGTTCCTGCCCTTGCTGACGTGTCTATAATGGTGTTCTTTCTCGCTTCACTTTATATGGCGGTGAAAGTGTATTTCTACTTTTTTTCTCGTATGATTCAGCTCTGCGATGGTCTTGTCAGCTTCCTCGAGGCAAGTTATAAAAGCTGAACAAAAGCCTAAGTAAAGCAGCGCGGCGTCGCCCCTGCAACACACACACAGAGGCGACACTCCCCATCTCCTGCGTTCTTCTAGTTCCTCCTAATCGATATTTATAGCTAGTTTGTGACGTTGCCTCATCTCCGCCTCAGGGGCAGTCCACGACGAGGCGGCGCTAAGTGAGGGCTTGAGCAGATCACCGAGTGGTCGTCTGCTGGAGCAACTCAAGTCTGTGTCCGCGCGAGATAACGCGACGAAAGAGTCTAAGTGGATCGTCATTCAATATATCACATTTAAGTTGGATGAAAGGAAGTACCCGGCCAAGTTTACAGGCGCGCGGCACCACCTCCTTGTTTTCCACTAAGCAGCGGACGTTGTTTCAAAACTCGCCTCGTGCCGCCGCTCTGTTTCCCGACACTGCTTCTTTCTTTTCACTCAGGACGTGACAGACATGATGGTCGGCTGGCCGGTCCCTCGCGCCTTCCTCCACCCCTCGAGAATAATTAAAGTTATCACATTAAAGTCAGACATCGCCGGTACTACCAAGTACCAGGACGACTCCCAGTAAGTCTCTTGGCCCGGCCACGAAAGGCGACCCTCGACCTTACGACCCGGACGATGAAGATCTATAATGGCGTGTAGGTCGGTGGGGATCTAGGCGAAGCTCCCCCGTAGGCTTTGGGTGGAAAACCTGGAGTCGCGTTGCCTTTTCGTCCTATCAAACTATCACAAAGTTTTTGCATATTGAGTCATAGAATTGTATGTTTATGTGGATCTTAGCATAAGGCGAGACCAAGGCTGAATTTTGCCCGAGGTTCTTCACCCGTATCTCGACTTGGTTAATAGCGCGCGCTGTTTAGCTTCCAGATGTGTGATGTGGGCTGGTAACGCGAGGGCGGGGCGGCGAGTGACGGCCCTCCACTGTCCTCCCTAACGACGGCAGGCAAGACAGCTGAGGAGGACGACCCGCACGAGCCTAGACGATGCGCAAAACAACACGGGCGGTATGTAAGGCGCGTGACGGCAGTGCACACCAGAACAAAATTGCACTCACAAGTTGGAAGCGTTGTTGTCCCGCTGTTTCCAGGCGCCCCTGTCCCCGATGCTCCTGCCTGGAACCCCAACACCATCACCCCACCACCCACTACTCCCTGAGACCATTGCCCCCAACTTTGCCTTGCCATTACTGATGTGACCAATACTTCGCCCGATATCAGACAGCCCGAGATGCCCCAAGGATAACTCGCGGCCTCATCTCATGTGCCTGTCACCACAATAAATGCAGAACGTCCTCGTGTATCCAGCACCCTCAGGTCGACCCGCCGGACATAAGGGCGTCTCAAAGGAGCAGGGCTAGGGGATGAGGAAGGTCGCCAAGACAGGTTAAGAAGGAGATAGCACAGTGAGTAATAATTAAATGGTATCTCATAACAGGCAATAAATAGTCTTGGTTTGGTCTCCTGCCTCTGCTTGTTTCCCTCATCTCTGCTACCTGACCTGAGTGAGTCTTGGCCCTCTCTAACTCTCGGTGCGCTGCTTGCCTCACTTAATGTTGAGTGGGCTTACTTCTTCATCCTGTTACTCGTATTGTAGTAGTTCATTGTTGATTTCTCCATCTATGTATCTATCTATCTATCCATCTATCTATCTATCTGTCTGTCTATCTTCCTATTTATCTATCTATCTATCTTTTCTATTTGTCTAAGTCTCAAATTCTTCCTTTTATTATTCATTTTGTAACTCATTTTTTTAGTCTCTCTCTCTCTCTCTCTCTCTCTCTCTCTCTCTCTCTCTCTCTCTCTCTCTCTCTCTCTCTCTCTCTCTCCTCTCTCTCTCTCTCTCTCTCCTCTCTCTCCTTCTCCCCATATTCCCCTCGCCAAAAGCTACATGCCTATCGATCCTGCTATTGTTTTTTTTTTCTTTTTTCTTCTTTTACATTCTCTCCCCTTTCTGTTTTACTTCAATTCGTTTTTTCGCTTATTCTTTCCTTTCGCTGTACGTGTTATCGGGTTTCTCTTGCCAGTGATTTCTTTTCTTTTTCCCTCTCTCTCTCTCTCTCTCTCTCTCTCTCTCTCTCCCTCTCTCTCTCTCTCTCTCTCTTCTTTCTCTTTCTCTCTTTCTTTCTTTCTTTTTTCCTCTCCTTCCTTTTCTTTTCGTTATTCGGTTCCTGTTCCTCTTGATGTGCTGAAATGGAGAAATAACCGCTCCGTTTTCCTCTTCTTTCTCTTCTTCTTTCTCTCCTTCCTTCTCTTCCATCCCAATTCTCATTTTCTTTCTCGCTTCTTTAATGTCGCTTCTGTTTCTCCTGTTTCTCCTTCTCATTCTCTTCATCCACTTTCTCTCCAACATCCTCCTCCTCCTCCTCCTCCTCCTCCTCCTCCTCCTCCTCCTCCTCCTCCTCTTCCTGCCTCCCATTTTCTATGAAGTAGTTCGATTCGGCAAATACCAGAGTGTTCCTTCGATTTCCCTTCTTATTTTTCTCTCTCTCATTTTCTGGACCCGCTTTCTTGCGTCTCCACTATTGACGGGAGGGAAAGGGGGAACACGGAGGAGGGGAGGGAGGGAGGGAGGGAGGGGGAAAGGGAGGGAAGGAGGGAGAGAGGAGAGAAAGATGCACTTTTCCTTTTTCCCTCCCACAGAATTTCCCTACGTGTCTAGGTTCTTTATACAAGTTGAAGGGAACTCTATGTTGCCTCTACGTTCTCTCTCTCTCTCTCTCTCTCTCCTCTCTCTCTCTCTCTCTCTCTCTCTCTCTCTCTCTCTCTCTCTCTCTCTCTCTCTCTCTATCAACTCTTGTTAACTGATGTCTCAAGAGGGTATCTTAATATTTAAGAGTTATGTTTAAAAAACGTTGAAGAGAGAGAGAGAGAGAGAGAGAGAGAGAGAGAGAGAGAGAGAGAGAGAGAGAGAGAGAGAGAGAGAGAGAGAGAGAGAGAGAGAGAGTAGGGGATGACGACGATGGAGAGAACGAAAACAACGAACAAGAACAAGAACAAGAACAAAAAAGACAAGAACAAGATCAGCAACGACGAATAACAAAGAAAAAAAACAAAAAAACAAAAAATTAGAAACAGACACGGAAACAACAAATGAAGGAAGAAGGCAAAACAAGATAAGCCAAGCCAAGGACGAGAAACATGAAGAAAGAAAAAATATAAACACGAATAAATGAAACCAGGAACGAGGAAGAGAAGAGGCACAGAATAACAAGCAAAACCCTAAGACAGGAGTACTTAACAGCCTGGTTATCCTCGCCAGGCCACTCACAGGGGCGCCGCGGCCTCCACACGCACCAAGTCCATCCCATCCCCCCCTCCCACCCGTCACTCTGAAGATGTGTGGGAAAAAGGGGAGACTCGTGACTTTGAACGCTGACGATGCAGTGGTGACGAAGAGAGTAGAGCTGCCAGTACCTTTTCCTACTTCTCTTCTCCTCTTATTTCTTTTTTTTTTCCTTCTTCTTCCCTTCATCGTCATAATTAACTTTTTTCTTATTATTTTCTTCTTTTCTTCTTGTTTTTCTTCTTCTTTCTCTTGTTGAGGTTGTTCTCCGTCTTCCTAATTCTTCCTCCCAATTACTTTCTTCCTCATCCTTCTAATTCTCCGTTTTCCTTTTCCTAATTCTTCCACCTCCTCTTTCTCATCTCACTCCTCCTCCTCTTCCCCTCTCACTCCTCCTCTTTCTTCTCTCTCATCATCCTCACCGCCAATAATACCCTTCTCATTTTTAACTTTCTCCAGTATTCTGTCTTTTCTCCAGCAACACAGAAATAAAAGATGCAGAAAGGCGGCAACTCTTCTGCCTCACTTCCTGTTCTATGGGATATTCACACGCCTGGTGTTCTCTTCCCGCCGCCGCCGCCGCCGCCGCCGCCGCCGCCGCCGCCGCCGCTGATTAGTGCATTTGATGATATGGCGAGAATATAGCCACGTTTTTATTCGTATGGTTAATATACAATAACGGCAACAGCAACAACAATAACAGCAACAACAGCAACAATAACAGCAATAACAGGGGTAACAACAACAACAACAACAACAACAACAACAACAACGAGGCAACAACTACAACAACAACAACAACAACGACGACGAGGCAACAACAACAACAACAACAACAACAATAACAACAACAACGATGAGGCAACAACAACAACAACAACAACAACAACAATAACAACAACGACGAGGCAACAACAACAACAACAACAACGACGACGAGGCAACAACAACAACAACAACAACAACAACAACAACAACAACAACAACGGGGCAACAACAACAACAACAACAACAACAACAACAACAACAACAACGAGGCAACAACTACAACAACAACAACGACGACGAGGCAACAACAACAACAACAACAAACAAAAACCACAACAATAATAATAATAATAATAATAATAATGATAATAATAATAATAATAATAATAATAATAATAATAATAATAATAATAATAATAATGACAATGGTGGTTGCGTTTGTAGTCTTGTCAAGATGTTTCGTGGTGACGGTGGAGGTGGTGGTGATGGTGGTGGTCGTAGCAGCAGCAGCAGCAGCAGCAGTAGTAGTAGTAGTAGTAGTAGTAGTAGTAGTAGTAGTAGTAGTAGTAGTAGTAGTAGTAGTAGTAGTAGTAGTAGTAGTAGTAGTAGTAGTAGTAGTAGTAGTAGTAGTAGTAGTAGTAGTAGTAGTACCTTTATGCCGATTGAGAACAGATGAGAGAGAGAGAGAGAGAGAGAGAGAGAGAGAGAGAGAGAGAGAGAGAGAGAGAGAGAGAGAGAGAGAGAGAGAGAGAGAGAGAGAGAGAGAGAGAGCGGAGAGATCTAATATTTTTTCTCCGTCTCAAGCTCAAAGCAAACGGTATCACGGTGCGAACAATTGCAACACGCCATTGTCTTCCTCGTCTTCCTCGTATAATTCAATAACTGGAAGAGGGAAAATAGAAAACACATCGTTCAATACGGAGATACAATAATATGATAACGAAAACTTTTATCTAATTCTTTACCACATTTCGTGTAATTTAATTAATCCTTATCGTTCACTTTTTTCCACCATTATGTGCAGGAAATTCACTTCATTCCGCATCCTGTGGTGAGGAGAAAGTGCCATTTTACTCTTTTACCTCCACAATATAATTCACGCTTTATTTACTCAAATTCACTGTACTTTTTTAATTTTCCTTACAATTTTCTTTACCTTTTTACTATTGCGCTCCGGTCTCACTCCTTCCTGCACGCTATAGTAAGTGATAAGCGTCAGTTACTTCTTAATAACAACGATAAGATCACCGTATCGCTGGTGAAGGAACCTGTCCGCGAGACTCAGCGGTGCGGAAGTGCTGCAGGCTGACAGACGCGAGCAGACAGGTTAGACAAACGAGGTCGCTTTTATTACATTGATTACTATTATTATTTACACAGTTTGCCCTTCTTCATTTATGCGAGGTGCCATTCACGAGGGAAGCAGAAACACGTGTAACAGATAAGGGCATCAGATTTATCAAAAGATCTTGACTTACATATTTACTTTTTTATCTATTTATTTTTGTATTAATTCTTCTTATATATTTATTTACCCACTGGTCTATTTACCTATGTGATGTTATTTTTGTGTGTGTGTGATGATAAGGATTCCAGGTTTCCTCCTCTCCGCCCTTCTCGCTTCTATTCACCTTGCATGACAGGGAGCCAGGACAGTGTAAGCGCTTTTTAAATCCAGGCTTAAGGGAAATAAAAGATGATGATGTGGAGTCTGTAACAGTAAGATAGATATTATTATTATCATTATTATTACTATTTTTATTATTACTACTACTACTACTACTGTTACTACTACTACTACTACTACTACTACTACTACTACTACTACTACTACTACTACTACTACTACTATTGTTGTTATATTTTTCTATCGTTAATGTTAAAAATGTTACATAATCAGTGATAACAACAGCATCCGCCGCTATCACCACCACTTCCCACCACAATTACAATCACACCAAAAACCCGCCCCACTATACAGCCGTTCATACACGCCCTGTTCTTCCCTTTGCCCTGAAAACTCACACACACACACACACACACACACACACACACACACACACACACACACACACACACACACACACACACGGGCTGTAGTCGAGCATGCGTTAAATGACGTACGCATGTCCTCGTGATTTGATGCCAATCTTTTCAGCCGGGCGTAAAATAATGTGTTGAGTGTGTGTGTGTGTGTGTGTGTGTGTGTGTGTGTGTGTGTGTGTGTGTGTGTGTGTGTGTGTGTGTGTGTGTGTGTGTGTGTGTGTGTGTGTGTGTGTGTGTGTGTGTGTGTGTGTGTGTGTGTGTGTGTGTGTGTGGGTATGAGTTTCTCCGCAATAAGACAGGAAAATGCTAAAATTAACTAAATTAGCAACAATTTTCACTTTGCCCTTGTAAGAAGAAAATAAGGGAAAAAAATAACAGCAAAACATTGGGAGAGAGAGAGAGAGAGAGAGAGAGAGAGAGAGAGAGAGAGAGAGAGAGAGAGAGAGAGAGAGAGAGAGAGAGTTCGTGAGAGGACGAGAAAGAAAGAGACGGAGAATGCACGGGAGATGAAGAGATGGAGGAATGAAGAAAAAACAAGTCTACGTGCATGTGTGTGTGTGTGTGTGTGTGTGTGTGTGTGTGTGTGTGTGTGTGTGTGTGAGTGTGTGCCACTCTTCTCCACCTGAAGGAAATGTAAAATGCTGACCAAGAAATAATTGACGTCTTGGAAGGTACAAAAGGATATGTAATCTATAAAGTAAAAAAATTGGATATTAAGGAACAGAGGAAGGAATAAAGAAGGAAGGATATAAGAAGAGAAGGAAGGAAGGAAGGAAGGAAGGAAGGAAGGAAGGAAGGAAGATAAGAAGGAAAATAAGAAAGAATGAAGATACGAAAGAAGCAAGAAAAGCAGGAAGAAAAGAGAGAGGGAGGGAGGGAGGGAGGGAAGGAAGATAGGAAAGAATGAAGATATGAAGGAAGCAAGAAAGGCAGGAAGAAAGATAAGAGGGAGGGAGGGAGGGAGGGAGGGAGGGAGGGAGGGAGGGAAGGAAGGAAGGAAGGAAGGAAGGAAGGAAGGAAAGAAGGAAGAACGAAAAAAAAACAGGATAGATGGATGGAATGTTCAAAAGAAGAAAAAAGGAAAAAAGTGAAGATAAGCAGATAAGCATCATAAGAAAGAAAGGAAGGAAGGAAGGAAAGAAGGAAAGAAGGAAAGAACAATTAATGAATAAACATACATAATCCGGTAAACAAACACACACACTGACTGTACGGTTCTCTTTCTCTCTTAATTGCTTTGTTTATAATTACGCGTTCTCTCTCTCTCTCTCTCTCTCTCTCTCTCTCTCTCTCTCTCTCTCTCTCTCTCTCTCTCTCTCTCTCTCTCTCTCTCTCTCTCTCATCTACTACCAATACTTTCCCTTCTCACTTCTCCATCACTCTATTCTCTACCGCTTTCTCACTCTCACCTTCCTTCACCTGCCTTCACCACACAAACACACACACACACACAAACACAAACACTATCACCACTCTCTCTTTCCCTGTTCGACTCATTCCGTGACTCATGACCTTAGATAATTCACTAGATAACTACTACCTTTGTTAATCATAATATTTCACTTGTTTTAAAAAGTATTTGTACGTGTGTGTGTTCGTGTGTGTGTGTGTTTGGGCATCTTCCTCTCCTCACCTCTCTACTCTCCTCTCCTCTCCTCTTCTCTTCTTTCCCCTCCCGTTCCCCTCTCCCACTTTGTCTATGCCTGTCCCACTCTCTCCCTCTCCCTCTCTCCCTCTCCCTCTCTACCTCCTTCTCTGTCTGTGGAGTGTTTTGTCCCTGCTGTCATCCTCTCTGCCCCCCATCCTTAAGGACACGGCGCCCCTTGTCCATCACGAACTCTCTCTCTCTCTCTCTCTCTCTCTCTCTCTCTCTCTCTCTCTCTCTCTCTCTCTCTCTCTCTCTCTCTCTCTGTGTCTCTCTCTAAAAAAACTCCACACACACACACACACACACACACACACACACACACACACACACACACACACACACACACACACACACGTTTACTTTCACTAATGCATGGAAAAGGAAAAGAAAAAAGAATATGAAAAGAAAAGAAAAAGAACAAGAAGAACAAGACGGCGACGTCTAGTTCTTCCTATTTACTATTTCATTCCTGTTATCGTTTTCTTAATTTCCCTTCCTTCCCTCCTTCCTTCCTTCCTTCCCTCCTCGAACACACATCCACTGCTCTTCATC
Organism: Scylla paramamosain; assembly: GCF_035594125.1. Classification (NCBI taxonomy): domain Eukaryota; kingdom Metazoa; phylum Arthropoda; class Malacostraca; order Decapoda; family Portunidae; genus Scylla; species Scylla paramamosain. The sequence continues at coordinate 2,131,281 of NC_087151.1, read as the reverse complement.
TCCTCCACTCATCCACAACCTTCTCCTACCCTCTCCCACTTCCTCCTCCCCACTCTCTCTCTCTCTCTCTCTCTCTCTCTCTCTCTCTCTCTCTCTCTCTCTCTCTCTCTCTCTCTCTCTCTCTCTCTCTCTCTCTCTCTCTCTCTCCCCTTACTCTACCTCTGATCCCTCCGTGCTCGAGTGTTCTTGTCTTTTATCCGCACGAGACTCGTTCAAACTATTTCCTCTCTGAAGAAGAGAGAGAGAGAGAGAGAGAGAGAGAGAGAGAGAGAGAGAGAGAGAGAGAGAGAGAGAGAGAGAGAGAGAGAGAGAGAGAGAAACAGGGTTGGATGTATAATAAAAATGAACAGTGAAATATGGGGAAATGAGGGAGAAGTGAATAAAGAAGAAAAATAGCGATAGAAGAAAAAGTAAGCAGGGCACAGGAGATAAAGAAGAATAAAGCAAGGGAAAAGTAAAGCAAAGGAAAAGTAAAGCGAAAAGGAAAAGGGCAAAACAGAGGAACAGGACACGGCGAGAGGGAAAAAGAAAAAAAAACGACAGCTACAGATAAAGAAGGAAAGAGACAAAGAAGGAAGAAGAGAATAGGAGGAGGAAGAGGTAGGTATGCTTAGAGAGAGAGAGAGAGAGAGAGAGAGAGAGAGAGAGAGAGAGAGAGAGAGAGAGAGAGAGAGAGAGAGAGAGAGAGAGAGAGAGAGAGAGAGAGAGAGAGAGAGAGAGAGAGAGCAAAGACTGTGAGAATTAGAAGAGAAAGGATTGCACGAAGGAATAAAAAAAGAGAAAAGGAAAAAAAGAATGAAAAAGAAAAGAAACTGGAGGAGAAATTTGTTGCAAAGGGAAAATAGTACAAGAAGAAAACGCTCAGAGAAAACGGGGAAGAGAGGGACGTGGGGAAGATAAGAAAGAGGGAGGGAGGGAAAAGAAAAAAACACACATGAAAAAAACGAGAGCAAGAATCAGGAGAAAAGAATATGCTTAAGAAAAGATAGAAAAGGTAGAGAGAGAGAGAGAGAGAGAGAGAGAGAGAGAGAGAGAGAGAGAGAGAGAGAGAGAGAGAGAGAGAGAGAGAGAGAAAGGTCGGCCTGTATCGATCCGCTCCTCTGTGTCCGCAACGATGAAGTGTTGAATGATTCCTGTCACTCAGAAAGGTGACTGGCTGTCCACCTCACAAGAAAGGCCGGCCTCGCTACGGAAAATTCCTCTCTCTCTCTCTCTCTCTCTCTCTCTCTCTCTCTCTCTCTCTCTCTCTCTCTCTCTCTCTCTCTCTCTCTCTCTCAACACATATCTCAACAACTTTTTTCCCGGTTTTACTTATTTATCTTTAACTTTTTTGTAGTCGCTTTTTTTCATTTTTTTTATTTTTTATACGAGTCTCTGCTTTGTCTGTTGTGCTTTTTGCCTTCAGGTAATCACGAACGCTACGTTGATATGTCAAGCAAAACCTGAGAGAGGAAAAACATAATATGCTAACGGTGTGTGTGTGTGTGTGTGTGTGTGTGTGCGTCAGCCACGTATGTAATTGCGTGTATAGGTTGTCGTAATGATTGAGGAGTTAAATGGATGCGATGGTGTTCAAGAAGCGAGATGCTTGTGGAGGTGGTGATGGTTGGTGGTGGTGGTGGTGGTGGTCGTGGTGAGTTCAGCAGTGATGCAACGAACGTATCATCGGTTGGTAGTGATCAGTGTCGCAATGAACAGTTTTTTCTTCGAGTGGTGAGTATTCCAGTTTGCTTCGTGAGTGGACAGTGCAAGGGTGAGCTTTGCGAGAGTCCGCTGCAGGGCGGGCCAGAAGTGTGGCAGTAGTGGTGGTGAGGCAGGATTGTCCCGGGGCCTCCCAGCCTCACCCACCCAGGCCTTGTTGCTCCACAGTCTTACGTGTGCCGGCAACTTATTTCTTAACTCGGCCGGGAAAACAATCCATTACGGAGAGCAAATCTTTCTAAACTGTAGAGGTCGCTCAAAAGGAGGGTGGAAGCTAAAACTTTGTCGGGCCAGCAAGCCCCCGAGCTACGCCAGGTGAGGGGGCGCTGAGAGGGGGGAGGAGGTCAAGAAAAGCCCTTTTCATTAAATTGAAAGCCACTCTTTTGGTCTAACTTTGAACAAAGGTTTGGAGTAGAGGACAAGACCCGATGCTGAAAAGAACCTTTGTCCCTACTTGGGAAACATTTCACCCCGTGTGTCCCGCGTCCGTGGCCCCGGGTGGGGCGCCGCGCCCGCTGTTTTGTTTCCATCCGCGCTGCAATACAATGTTTTACGATGACCTGGATAACACCAGCACTGCCCGACACTAGAGATGATCCCTGAGGCAGGAAAAAAATCTTTCTGACTAATGGAGAAACAAAATTCCCAGAGAATATGGACGGCATTTATTGTGACGGTGCCGCGGGCGGCGGTGCTGTTTGTCTTCTGCTCCACCAATGTGATTTTCTTTATGGATTTTGTTAAAAAGTCGTTTTAGCCATTTAAGAATTAAGAACTTCTGTACGCCAAATTAAGCAATTTCTCTGGAAAGCCTGTCCGAGGCGGGACTGCCCCTGCGGCCCGTGGTTTGAGGCAGACCTGCGGCAGCCTCACCACTGCAATAATAAGACTATAAAACAATAATAAGAAACACCCTAAGCTCGTCCGTAAACTGTTAGCGAGACCCAAATAGCCGGCTAATGAAGAGAGGTGGGCCGCAGCTGAGCGGGCGCCCGTCTAGCTCTCACGTGAGGCGTATTAAATAAATGGCTCATCAGCGGCGCGGTCGATTTGAATGATTTATAGAACATTGTGTATTTTGATGGTACGCCCGACTCGGGACCGTTTCAAAAAGCTTCGCATCCAGTGAACCCTCTTCATCTGCGGCCTCCTGGGCGGTCGCGCCGGCAGGATAAAGCTGCGACGGGAAATGCTTTTATATCGGTGATGCACATTTAGAGGACTTCTGGCGAGCAACCCTTTACATGCACCGCCGAGCCGACCGTCTGAAAAGAGAAGTTAAGTTCGTCGTGATCTTCCCCTCTGCTTAATGGCAGAAAAGTGATCCTAGTATTAAATTCTTCAACCGCGGCGGACGAGCACGCCGTAAAGCCGACGTTATCACACGCTGGTCGACTGTTATCGCCTTTACCAGCGAGGCCAAGGCAACAGCGTTGTAAATCAACTTACCCGGAAATGGAGGCTCCTTGTTCAAGCTTTGGAGAATAATAAGTATGCGCCAAGTTCTCCCACGTACTCACTCTCCGCAGGTCATTTCATGTTGGCGTGTCAAGTGTCAAGTATCATGTTAGGCAGCACGTAGGCACTCCTCACAATCTCTAAATCCTAAATCTCCAGAGCGACGCAAGTTGCACAACACAGAGGCGCTTGGCCCGGAGCTACGGGACGAAACAATAGCAGTGCTGTCAATGTAATGGGTTGTCGAGGGGAAAGGGAGGAGGAGCGGGCGAGCACAGCTGATGGGAGTTGGGGCGCTCACATGAGGCATGACCGAGGCTTTGAGTTTATTGAGATGAGCACAGTGTAAGATTACTACGTCGTGGCTGCTTTGCATTTAATGTATGAGCTTATCCGTGGTAACGAAGTGGACGAGGACTGTACAAGACCCGATGAGATGAACACGGAACTGGACTGCCGTTTGTTGTGGCTCGGCCAAGGACTCCTGCGATGGGCCTGAGCGACTAGCAGGACGCTAAGCCTCTCTGAGACTTGAGAAAAGGAAGGCTTTGTATCCTCGGCTGGCGGGGGCGCAGTACCTGCCGTCCCCTCCATCCCCTCCGCGCCCCTCACGAGGCTATGGAAGAATTTTTGGCTGAACTGTGAACACTAATCATCAAAAAGTTAAGACGTCAAGTAAACACAGCAAAATATACGAAAAAATATCATCGTTTTTCTCGCCCAAAACTAGAAAAAAATAACGAAACAGAAGTTACAGCGGGGGGAGGGGGATCAAAGACTCTCAAACGAAAAATACTGCAGTAAGAACAAACTGGAAAGCCCTTTTTCCTTCCGGCAGAATTTTCAGATAGTCGGAGAAAACATGGAAAAAATTCTTCAGATTCGAGAACAGTCGAATAAAATAATCAAGGGGCACAGAAATGCGATAAAAGCTGTACCAAATTATAAAATGTACAACAAAGCATGAGAAGGCAGGGAGAAGGAAAAAACAGAAAGAACAGAAATGGCTACCTGGACAGCGAATTCAAAAGGTTGCCATAAAACAGCGAGCACATATAACTTGAGAAAAGACTGCAGGAGGGGGATGTAAGGCCGGCGAGGACTGACTGTGACAGTGTCAACACCAAGTGACGGCGAGCTGCCTGCGCCGCCGTCCGCTGTTGGGGCCGGGAAAACACAGCTTTGTCTTATGGCGGCGGCGGCTGACACAGGACTCACTCCTTTTTCTGAACTATTAAAAGAATGTGTATAGAAAGGTAAGGACACGAATCCGGAGCAGCGGCGTTGACAGGGAGGACATGGCGGGGACACCGGGACACGGCACCTCTCGCTGCCTCCCGCCTCAGCCAAATATTGATATCAGCAAGGGGCAAAAACAGCCGCAGATCCCAAATGGAAGACTTCCGTGATAATGTTATTCAATACTCGGATTAACTCATTAGAATTATACATTATTGGATCCAACAGCTAAGTGCACATTCCCGTAAATGACGTAATATTACATCCATTGCACGTAATAAATTGCCAGCTGTTGTTTATATCAGCTAAGTTGACGTAATCAAGTGCTTCGGCAAATTGTAAGGGATTGTGGACGATGTTATAATTCAGTGAACACTTGGGATTAGTGCAAATGTTTCCTGCACACTACACAGGCCAACGTGACGCCGTCCTCGCCCGTTGCTTTGAGTTACGCGCAGGTTGAAGCCGCCGCGCCCCTCCGAATTAATTTCCACGTTCTCCGTAACTCTGGCGTAACGAGTCTTAGCCCCACAGCGGTGTCCACGCCCGCGCCGCCCCCTCCCATCACTCGCGCTCTACACCGCTGTTATCTTGGCCACACCTCCGCCTTCTCTCACCAGCAATACTTATTGTGGGAATGAATGTGTACCGTGAAGTGTTTCATGTACAATCAAAAACAGAAAAAAAATCTGGCTTGGGTATCAGCGGGCGACAGGTTAGCACCGGTGGTTATGTGAGGCCGTCGCATGGACCAGGGCGTCCAGGAGACCAAGGCGTCGCGGGGACCAGGGCGTCGCGGGGACCAGAGCGTCGCCGGGACCAGAGCGTCGCGGGGGCCAGGACGTCGCGGGGGCCAGGACGTCGCACGGACAGGGCCGTCGCGGGAACCAGGGTGTCGCACGGACCAAGCCGTCGCGGGGACCAGGGCGTCGCACGGATAGGGTCGTCGCGGGAACCAGGGCGTCGCATGGACCAGGCCGTCCCGGGAACCAGGGCGTCGCACGGACAGGGCCGTCGCGGGGACAAGGGCGTCGCACGGACAGGGCCGTCGCGGGAACCAGGGTGTCGCACGGACCAAGCCGTCGCGGGGACCAGGGCGTCGCACGGATAGGGTCGTCGCGGGAACCAGGGCGTCGCATGGACCAGGCCGTCCCGGGAACCAGGGCGTCGCACGGACAGGGCCGTCGCGGGGACAAGGGCGTCGCACGGACAGGGCCGTCGCGGGGACCAGGGCGTCGCGGAGACCAGGACGTCGCAGAGGTAAAGCCGCAGCGAGGACAAGGGCGCAGTGAGGGAAGTATGGTGCCACCGACATCTCATTACATTCCTCGTTAATTGTACATATCTATGAGTCGTGAAACGCACGTTGTACTAAATCTCCTACTCCACCCCTCTAACTGGACCGGTGAAGTACAGACCTGCCACCACATGGAGAAAGAGAGAGAGAGAGAGAGAGAGAGAGAGAGAGAGAGAGAAAAAAAAGAAAAAGAAAAAGAGATCAATAAACAAATAAAAAAAATAAGCCAGCCTCCATCCCAGCAGAAGCCATCGGAGTGGATCTGCCATGAGGACATAAATATTTTCACGACACTGATAGCTGAACGAGGAGCCCTGAGCCGATGACCCCAGGGCGACCTTCACCTTCCCCGCCAGTCACCCGATACGCCCCGGCGACGATATCAGCCGATGAGTAATATGGATCAACGGTAAACATAGTAGTTGTTCGGGCGGGACGAGGGTCTGGCTGGCTCTGCGGTCCCACCATTGATTTAAGAGACAAGCGGGAATAATTATGAATGAGGGCGAGTGAATACGTAATCATTGCCACGTCTGCCATAACTTGGAATCATTATCAATCATCCTGCCAAGTGTCGCCGGGCGAGAGGGGGATTCTTGATGTGTGTAAGAACTTGACGCATGCAGCTGACATCGGGGTGCTGTGGGAGGAGAGGAGGGGGGCGGCCATATAGGGAGCGAAGGCTGGGAGTGACTGGGAGGGGAAGTCATAGATACTCGGGTCATGGAGGGACCATCATGCCTTCAGGTAATTAAACCCACAGTAATTAACTAGCTAGAGACGAGGAAGAGAAAGAGAAAGAGTTAGAGAGGAAGGAAAGGAAAACAATATGAATAAAAGGTTAGGTGTAATCACAGCTATGCACGTAGCCGAGTAGTGGCACTCAATAGGTCTATAATTTTGCCGTATTATCCCATACGTCAGGGTAATCTGCCCACCCAAATAGCGAACACAAATCATCGGTAGAAATGACTAGTTACATGGTGAAGTCGTCTCCCTTGTAAGCACCCACATAAACCTCTCGCCCATCCATCTCTCGCATTCCCCCGCCCATTCCCACAACCCCTACCCCAACCCCCGCCCACTCAGGCCTTCCTTTCCTCCTCTCAGACCACCTCCACCCCCGTTGATGGATGCGGCACTGGGCTGTCCATTTGGTTGTCATGCGTCTTGTCCAGCGGCCGCCACGCCTCCTCTCTCCACCACCACAACCGACCATCCCTCCCTCCCTCCCTCCTACTTCCTTCACTCCCTTCCTTCCTTTCTCTCCCCTCACTCCCTCAGACTTCAGCCACACTCCTCTCAGTCATTTCTTTGGTGAATTGAACTTGTAGCAGAAGATAAACAAGAACAAGGACTCGACAACCTCCGCTAGCTGCCTTCACCCTACTTATTGCTGAGGCGTGAGAATCCCCCTCCCTCTCTCTCCCCCTCTCTCTCTCTTTCTCTCTCGAACTGATTGCATCTCTCGACCATAGAAGTTGTAGAGGCAGCAGCAGCGGTGGCGGTGGTGGTGGCGGTGGCTGTAAGAGTGACAGATGCAGGAGAAAGAGAGAAGGGAAAAAAAGTACATTATCTCCCTTCCTCCATCTCTTTGGCCGTAACCTTCACGTTTCTATGTGAGGGAGTCTTTGAGTGACGGTCCGGGGCTGGCTGGTGCAAGGGAGGTTTCATATTGAACACACACGAAGGCCGTCACTGCGACTCGCCGAAAACACCTGCCAGGGGCGTCTCTTGCAAGGCGGGTGGTAGAAAAAAACATTTGCTCTTTGTGGTTTAAGTGTGTGTAAAAGTAAGTGTGTACGTGTGTGTTGGGGGATAGATGTTTGTGTGTTTGTGTGTGTGTGTGTGTGTGTGTGTGTGTGTGTGTGTGTGTGTGTGTGTGTGTGTGTGTGTGTGTGTGTGTGTGTGTGTGTGTGTGTAGGCTTGTTCCCCGGAAAGTGATTGACAGGCCATGGAAAAAAACCAGACATCCATCCTTTTGGCAGCAGTTTTCCACGAGCAACAATAGGAAGGTTTAACCCTTACTTTCCTCCTATACAAAGGATCGCGATGGTGGAGAGAGGGAGATGTGGAACAGGAGGAGGAGGAGGAGGAGGCAGCATCGTCAGGAACCCATCTCTGACGTCCCCGCCATATTTATCGTTATGTGTACCATTATCACTCGTCTTTATCCTTTATGTGCATTCTTCCTGCCATTTACTTTCGTTTAGAGGATGATGGAGCGGGGTCCATTTCCATTGTAATTCCGAAATTATCTTTTGTAAACTCTTTATATTGCCATTAGGGGGGTGTAACAGGTGTGAAGGCGGGGTTATCAAATGAATATGCCAAGATTAATGAAGCTCTTTTGTACAACTTTCGTCGCAGTGTTATTAGAACGCGACAAGTTTTATGGCCCGAGCCCAGAAGGCACTCGGTAAATGATGCCTTAAAGCGTAAATAACTGGTATCATTCTCCTTCCGCCTTTGTGTCCTGGGGGCGTCGCGCGTCTGTCCCTCCGTCTGGAGACCACCACCGCCACCACCACCACCTCATCTTCCTCCTCCTCGGGGGCGCCGGACGCTGCCAGGGGAGGGTGAAGACTGTTAGTGTTACGGCGCCTCGTGTGGAAGTCAGGAGGGCGTGCATTAGACTCTTGTGTTCTGAGTAGAAAAATTGCCTCAAGGATCCAAAAATATTGTAAAAATGTTGTGAGGCATCTTCCCTCATGTCAAGGTGGCCACGTTTCCCTAACTACGAGGCTCGGGCGTTTCTCAAAAACTGGGTAAAAAGTGAGCTTCGCAACTGAACAACAGTCGTAAAGAAGACGGTAATCCTATTTGATCTGGAACGGTAAATCTTTTGTTTTTGTGACTCCAGAGACATTTTCCCCGGATTAAGTTTTACATTAGGAACACACACTCCCCGTAACATGACAAGGAATTATACAAAAAATATCAGCGAGACGACCAGGGAACAACATGGCAAGGTACAACACGCCTCCCGCCAGCACGAGGGACTCAGCCAGCGGAGGACGATAAGGTCGACAGCCAGCAATCAGCAGACGCAGCAAGCGGCCCTAGTGAATGCAGTGGGATAGCCCCCGTGTGAGCCGCGCATGGGGTCTGCGTCGAGCGACCTGGGAAGGCCCGTTACCAATACAGCTACTAAAGTATCCCTCGTAATGCGAATCCAATATCTCCGCCAAAATTCCCCGCACCACCGAAATGGTCAGCTCCAAACCGCTTAGACTCCGTAGTTAACGACGTCGATTACTCGTTCGACTGTTTATGGTAGTCAGTGCAGCTGTTAACTCCGCAATCATCTCCGTCCTCCATCAGGCCAGATAACTCCCTAATGCCGCACTTGGAATTGGATCAGGGAGCCATATTTGAAGTGGGATTAGGGATCCGCCGCCATCATACAAACACCGGACGCCACACAAAATCTGGTTAAGAAGATACAGAAGAAAGCTTATTTCATTGCCCAGATAAAGCTAAATTTTCATCAATACTCTCTCGTTCAGAAGCCAGCACTGGTGGCAGGAGGAGGAGGATGAGGAGGAGGAGGAAGAAGAGGAGGAGGAGGAGGAGGAGGAGGAGGAGGAGGAGGAGGAGGGGAAAGAGGAAGAGGAGGAATAACAAAACGATGTGACGTAAAGAACATAAAAAGGATGAGCGTAAATGCAAAATAAGAGGAAGGGAGGAAAAGGAAGAGGATGAACGAGAAGAACGAGTGTATGAGTGTACAGATAATGGGAAAGATCCTTGCTGCTGAAGAGTGAGGAAAAGACATAGCAATAGTGGGTGTCAGTAGGCGAAGGGAAGGAAGGAAGGAAGGAAGGCAGGCAGGTAGAAAAACAATAACGAAAGAAAATGGAAACAAAATAAAAAAAGAAAATATAAAAACACGTAAAAATAACAAGACGAAGAACGACTAAAAGAAACAAGAACGCAAATAAAAAACAAATACCTAAAAAAACAAAACAAAACAAAACAAAACAAAGGAATAAAACGAAACATCATCTAAAATCATACCACAACACACACACACACACACACACACACACACACACACACACACACACACAAATGGGGGCAGAGCGGACGAGATAAAAGAGTACGAGTGGCGTTAATGTATGTAATAAGGCAAGACTGACTTCCGCGATACAGTGCGAGTACATGAACTTTATGGAAATTGGAGCAACGTGTAGTTATGGCCTGTATAGAGGGGGGGATTGAGAGAGAGAGAGAGAGAGAGAGAGAGAGAGAGAGAGAGAGAGAGAGAGAGAGAGAGAGAGAGAGAGAGAGAGAGAGAGAGAGAGAGAGAGAGAGAGAGAGAGACGCGGCAACAGAAAGGAAGATATAAATAGAGCAGAGATGGAAATACACGCAGGAAAACAATGACAACAAGACAAAAACAGAGAGAGAGAGAGAGAGAGAGAGAGAGAGAGAGAGAGAGAGAGAGAGAGAGAGAGAGAGAGAGAGAGAGAGAGAGAGAATAGGGGAGGAAGTACTAGGGAGAGAGGGGAGAGAGCGAGAGACGGCCTTACACACACACACACACACACACACACACACACACACACACACACACACACACACCAAACCCAGTGGGGCTAATTTGATTCTTAACCACTGAGTTATTTTAGCACTACTAGCAAATCCCCTTTGATGGTCTCTTTCGGGTGCCTTGCGGCGTATTAGTGACGGCGGCAGACTTGTGTGGTGCGAGTGTGTGTGTGTGTGTGTGTGTGTGTGTGTGTGTGTGTGTGTGTGTAGGGCCAGGCTGGCATTATGTGTTATGGCAGCGTGGAGTTGGTGGTGTTAGAGGGATACAGTGCTGTACTTCGTCAGAAACTGTGTGTGTGTGTGTGTGTGTGTGTGTGTGTGTGTGTGTGTGTGTGTGTGTTAAGCATCGGAGGAGGTAGGCGTGTTGCGTCAGCCGCCGGGATAATGTGGTCGGTAAGTGTATGTAGCTTTGTACGTATGTTTGTAAGTATTCGATGAGGGTGGGGGCGGTCTGTTGTGTCGGCCACTGTTGTGTGTGTGTGTGTGTGTGTGTGTGTGTAGAATATGGTGGGTGTGTGAGTGGAGGAACTGCTGCTGCTGTGTTCGTTAATCGTGTGGGTGTTTATGGTATAGTAACAGTGGTGGTGGTGGTGGTGGTGGTGGTGGTGCGTGTACTGTATGGGCGGCGCGTGAGTTGTTTGGTGGACCATAGTGGCGGTGGTTCGCTCCAACAGCCGCTTGATGGAGCAGATTAGCGTGCGAGTGACAGGCACACTTACAGCGGCCTGAGTTGTGGACCTTCCCTGTTACCGGGTGACACCTGTGAGGCTCGCTGATTGCTCCCACCTGCCTGCCCTTCACTGTGCGGATCGCATCATATATACACGGCATTTATCGTACTTCTGATAGTTAATTCACGTCTTCATGCGTCTTTCTGTTGTTTGTGAGTGTGGTTTGTTTGGGCACGTCCCTGAAGGAGGTGTGGCGCGCGCGTGTGAGTGTTGCGGCAGGAGAGGGGCGCGGGGTAGTAAGGAAGGTCGATGGCGGCGGAGACTCGGGGCTGCGGGGCCAAACAAGGTTAACAGTTTACTGGCGACCACTTTCTTACCCGTAACTTCATAGCGCACGGCTTCCCGGCAGCTGGGGGGCGCCGCTCCCGCCCGCTATATGACGCCTTACGTCTTCCCTTGCCAAAATTAACCCCGGAATAATATTCTTGCATTCCGTAATTATCTGTCTTCCCCCTCCTCTCCGTCTTCAATCTACAATCTATTCGTCAAAATTTTGGCCTACTTTTATCATTCTCTTCTTTTTAATTACAGGAGTTTCTTCTCCCTTATTAACTCCATATTTAGCCTTTTGTTTTGCTCGACATTGCCCATAAAGTGTATTCTTTTCATACTCTGCTTCAAAAAATTTACACTATTTTTCTTGATCATCCGGCCTTCCCCCTTCCCGCCCGCCATGGATCAAGCTTTCATTACTTAGTTAAAAATAGAGCGACTCCGCTAATGACGGGGCGCCAGTAAAATGTAACAGATAATGGCGCGTGTAACGTATCGGCCCCAAGATGCACCAAAACCTGTCGACTGTAATCTTATTCAATAATCTTTTGTAATGCCAGAGCGAGGGCGGCCAGGTGCGTTACAGGCGAGCCATTACGGCGCATTACAGCACACGCCCGCCGCACACACCCTGATTAGTCCGACTCAAGAAGGCAAGATTTTGTTTATATACGGGGCGGCGGGCGGAGGGGCGGCGGCGGCGAGGAGCGGCGGGAATACTAGGCCGGATGTTGAACTTATAGGACACCCGGAAATAACCGAACTTGGAAACCGATACTTTTACCGCTACTGCTGATACTGGTGGCGCTGGTGGTGGTGATGGTGGTGGTGGTGATAAGATTATTATTATTATATTACCACCATCATTATCATCATCCCTATCATTGTTATTGTTGTTTTAGTTATCATCATCACCGTTCACCTATCACCACTATAAATCAAATCGATAACAAATGTTGTGGCAGGCTGGGTAGTTGTGAGGCTCAGGGAACGGGAGGAGGAGGAGGAGGAGGAGGAGTGGAGAGGAACTGTTGCGTGAGAGGAAGTAAGGATGAGGTTGGAGGGTTGGGAATTGTCCTTAGTGCTTTGCTTTGACGAGGCGGGGGCAGGAGGGGGCGGGCAAGGAACGACCATACTATCTTCTCTGGGGGGCACGGAAGTAGTGAGATAAGTGAGATAAGTGAGATATATTTCGTTACTGTTATTCACAATACTATATTAAGTTTATTATTTCCTTCAGACAGGCAAACCTACAGCTGCCCTCTCTTTCCCTCTCATACTCCATCCCTCTCCATCTCCCTCCCTCCTCTCCTTTCCCCACTCCCTCATTCTGTCCTCCTCACTCCCTCACTGTCTACTTCCCTCTCTCCCTCCCTCCTTCCCTCCCTATCCCCTCACACTCGACCTTCCTACCATCCACTATCATTTCCGTCCCTGCTTTCCTACTCCCCCTTCCTCTCCCTCTCTCCCCTCCACACTACCATCCTCTACCTAACTTCCTTCCTCTTCTCTCCCTCTTCCCCTCCACTCCCCATCCCTGCTCCACTGTACCCATTCCCATTCACCTCTCCTTTCTCCTCCTCCTCCTCCCCATCCTCCTCCTCCTTATCTCTCCAGTTACTATCATCTTCCTCTCGACTCTCCTTCACTTCTCTACTTCTCTTTGCCCTCCCTTTCCTTCAGTTTTCCCTTCTCTACCTACCTTCCATGGCTTCCCTTTCCTTCCTCTCTCCACCCTCTCTTTCCTCGCACCCGTCCCCTCCCTTAACCAGCCTTTGCTACTCTCCCCATTCTTCCGTTCATCCCCTTCCCTCTCCCCCTGTTTCCCTGATCCTCTCCAGTGGGAAAACAATTACTTCGTGGCTCTACTATGAATATCCAATCTTAGGGGGAAGAAAGCATTGTCAAACACATGAACAGTGACAGGCACAGATTTTTCTCAGCAAACTAACCTAAGTTATTCTGGTTGTAAGAGAAGGGGACGAGGGGGGAGTGCTGGGGGAGGGGAAGAGGGAGAGGGAGAGGGGAAAAAAAGGGAGTATAGAAATATCTATAACCAAACTATATGCAGCAATAAGTTTTACAATATGTCAGCATGATGGCCCCTTACTTGCAGACGCGTCACAACAAATGATCGTCGTATCTCAGTAGGATCTCATAACATGCCAACATTAAAGTGATAAATAAAGTTCAACAGCTTAAATATGATCGACCAAGCCTCGGGTAATGTACCTCAATTTAGGCTGTATGATGCCTTCCTTGCTAGCGCCGAGGATAATGGTGCGATGCAGTGGCGGGTATTGTGCCGCGGTATGGTGCTAGCTATGGTGGTAGTGCCGCCGCGCCTCACCAACCTCGCCTTGCCTCGGCCTCGCCTCCGGTGGCCGCGCGGGGACGGTGTGCGCCGCCCCTTCCTCCCCTCACCTAACCCTGAAAACCTGCCCTCGACGTGTATGTGTGTGTGTGTATGTGTGTGTGTGTTTGTGTGTCGGACCTGATACGCTCGCTTGTTTGGGCTTGTTTGAGACGCGCGCATGTCATAGGTGATAAACGCAGACGAGTTGTTGCATCACCCCCACACATCTCACAGCCGCGTCAGCTCACGGGGACAATAAGGTAAGGGTGCCTAAAGGTGCTGCCCCCGGCGCCTGGAGGAGGAAAGAGGGAGGAAAGGGAAGAGGGAGGAGGGAGGCAGAAAAAGTGGTGTCAATGCTCCTCTCTCTCTCTCTCTCTCTCTCTCTCTCTCTCTCTCTCTCTCTCTCTCTCTCTCTCTCTCTCTCTCTCTTTTTTTGCAAGCTTCGCCATTATACACAAGTAGGCGAGGAGCGAATAAGTAATGGTGAAAATGAGATACTGAGAAGATTATGATGTGAAGCATAACGTTTATGTGTTAGGAATTATGAATCACATTATTATTACTACTTATTATTATCACTAACGCTACTTTTACCGCTACTATTAAAATTACTTCTACTACTGTTGCTGGTGCCACTTTTGCTGCTGCTATTACTACTTTTACTACTACTACTACTACTACTGCAGCTACTACTACTACTACTACTACTACTACTACTACTACTACTACTACTTCTACTACTACTATTGCTATTAAACATAACAACAACAACAATAGAAGAGTAACAACAACAACAATAATAATAATAATAATAATAATAATAATAATAATAATAATAATAATAATAATAATAAACTTGAAAACAACAACAACAACAACAACAACAACAACAACAAAAACAAAAACCACCACCACAGCCAAAAAAAAAAAAAAGACTCAGCTCACCAAACAGTCCCGGCGAAGGCGGCGGAGGAGGCAAAGAGAAGGAGGAATAGAAGCCGAGACGTGTGTCCTTTCCTGGCGAACCTTCCTTAACCTCCTGCCCTGGGCCACGGCGGGTGACAGGTGGCGCGGGCGGGTGGCGAGGGGCAGCGAGGGCGAGGCCGCGTCAGTGTCTCCGCCGTGGGAGGTAGTGGGAGGAGCCAGTGCTCGGGTCGATGGGCGAGGAGGTATAGGGAGCCGAGCTGAGCAGTATCGGCCAACGGGCACGCTCCGGCGGGGTGGTGCTCGAGGGGCGGCGAGAGCGGCGGGAGGATGAGGCAGCGTGGGGAATGTTGCCGAGGCTGTGAGTATGGTGAGGCTGGTGGTGTGTGGCTCCAGGGAGTGTGGTGAGGTGGTACAGTAGCGGCGTGGTGCATGTAGTAAGGGTTATGTGGTATACGTGGTGTGGCGAGTGGTGTGTAGTGAGGTGGTACAGTAACGGCATGGTGTGTGTGTGTGTGTGTGTGTGTGGTGCGAGGGATGTGGTGTCAAGGAGAGGCGGTGCAGTGGCTATGTGGTGAACGGACTAAGGAGAATGTGGTTTAGGATACGTGTGTGTGTGTGTGTGTGTGTGTGTGTGTGTTAGTGGTGAGATGGTGTGGAGAGTCGTGTCTGAATGTAATGCAGTGGGAAATTACAAATGTGGTGCTTGATTAAGGGCAACGTAATACAAGAAGTGTTGAATGGAAGTATGGTGAAGTATGGTGTAGTGTGGTGTAGCAGCAGCGGAGAGGTGCTGTGGTGCCTTGTATAGTGTAGGGGCGGAATCATACGTGATCGAAACCTGAACCAAACAATTGTATTTATGTATGGTGGTGATGGGCAGAGGTAACACGATGACGACAACGACGACGCTGATGATGATGAAGATGATGATGATGATGATGATGGTAACAGCGATGACGACAACTGTAAACCAAAAAATACTAACATGATGGTAAGTAAGTTAATCAAAGCAACATTACGTCAAAACCAAAACTCAAAGGGAAAATTAAACTGTATCCCATAATAAAACAAGACGGCTAAAAAAGAAGGTTTAGATAAGTGCCTTACTTATATTATGATTATACAATAGAAAAAAGAAATATCACGCATCATAAAACGGGTATATTGAACATCACGAGCGAAAGACAGAGGAAGCAGAAATAAAACACATACACGAGCACATATGACAAGCTGACAGTTAACAATTCAGGTAAATGAGGCAATAGCAGGTGTTGGAAGTGCTGTGGTGATGTGGCGTGGAGTGGTGCGGCGTGATGCGGTGTGATGTGGTGTGATGTGGCAGCGTGACGTGATGAGGCAGTAGCATGGTAGTGGTGATGCAGCGGCGGCAATAACAGCTCCGGTATGGCCCCGCGATGAGCTCGGAACAGTCGGAACAGTGTGACGAAACGGTGCGAGTGCGGACGAGTAGTGGAGGTGAAAAACGACGTGCTGGCGGGATTAGCCGTGAGCGAGGCGTGGCGTGAATGGGGACGAACGAACGGAGCGCGAGGGCACGAGAGGCGTTGTAAGTTTGTATGGCGCAAAGGCGTGCTATGTGGTGACGCACTTTACTGGCTAACAACTAAAGGGGGTAAAAATATACGACCCCGCGCTCTGCAACATTTCACGGCGTCCTTTTACAGAGACGATGTACTACCTACACGGGGTGGGGGGAGGGGGGGCCGGAAATATACAAGGAAAAACATCATCAGGTAACTTTTCCGTCTGACAGTCATGCAAGAATTATACGTATAAACAAATAACGTGTACGTGGATATACAAATAAGTAATGTCGATTTCTGAGCTGCGTCAACACGGTTTCAAAGGGCGTTCTATTAGGTCAAAACGACGTCAACACTCCCAGACGCGATTTACGAGAGGGGCGTTTGTCAGGTCTATTATTAAAGGCACTGCTGGCCTAGAACACACTCTTTTATGATGAGGGATGTGGCCGCCGCTGTTGCTGCGTGGCGGCAGAGTGTGGTTTCAAGGCGAAAAACAAGGCTGATTTATGGCTGAGTGGCGTGGACTACTGTCGCGCACTCACCACCCTAATAGTGACATTATAATAGAATTGCAGATTTATTACGCCACAGTCATATGCTGTAGAGAGTCAAAAGAAACACACGTACACACACAAACGCACACACACACACTCACGCGGACACATTCTTGGCGGGAGGAATAAATGAGAAAAATTATAACACCTGAGTTTGCGGAAGACTCGACCGGCCAGGGAGAGAGAAGAGTTATGGACATGATGTTGAGTGGGTGATCTTTTAACGAGCGCCCTCCCCTTCCTCCCCTAGCTCCCCCTCCACCTGCATGGTTCCTGTGCTGGCGCTGACGACACCCTGGAGGCCCCCGGACACACCGCCAGCCTTGAGTGCACGATACATTCAAGGGAGTTTTACAGGTTGGCCGACGTTTGAAATGAATGGTCGAAAGGATGAGGCCGAGGACATGCCGAGAGTGAAAATAGAGGAAAAATGGAAAAGTCATGGGATGGGATGCAGATGGTTAAGTGATGATGAGGAGGATGATTCTCTCTCTCTCTCTCTCTCTCTCTCTTCTCTCTCTCTCTCTCTCTCTCTCTCTCTCTCTCTCTCTCTCTCTCTCTCTGGTAAACATCTGTAGTATTTTTTTTTTAAGTATCAACAAAAATTACACGAGGTGACACGTGACAAAAAATCGACCTTCTTCATATCGCCAAGCATTAATCATTCTAGTCCTAATAAGCAAAAGACAGCGGAACAATCACCTCCCCACACTACCACCAGCACACCCACCATAGCCCAACGACTCAAATCTGCCTGTCTATCTAAATGTTTTCGTCCATCTTTCCTTGCATTTCAGCTTTCCCTGTGCATTCACTCACTCGCCCACTCAGAAGACGCCCTTGGTGATGAATTGAGGAGGGTCTTCACATCAACTTATGCTTGGTCTGTCAAGATATACAGGTGAGTGAATATTGAAGACTATGGAGTTCCCCACAAACTTTAAAAATAGCGGAGTGCAAGTTTATAGTACAATTCTGATAGTCAATACTGATAGCAAAAAGAGCAGATAATTCATTACAATCATGTAGTTTTTGTAGTTTCATTTTTAACAATTAGAATCTTCAAGTGTTACTTATAATAGCGTGTTATGGTTTAACGCCTCGATTGAGTGTGATGCCGCGACTGACACCGAGAGACGGAAGAGGAGGAGTTGGCAGAGGCGGCTAAGCATCAGCACGCGGCGACGGCTCAAAGGAGGAGAGGAACAGATAATGCAGGGCTCCGTGTAACCCGCGTGAGGTGATGAATGTCTCTGCTGTGGTGGTGATTCTGATGCAGTGCTTACAGGAATATACTTTACGCAGTTACGAGGTTATAAATAAACTACATCTGGTACTAAGGATTTTATCAATTACTTGTTTTTCGAGGAAATTGAAGTAAGTCTACATCATTTTATGCTTTTCTTCCAGACAGATATTATTTTTCTTCAGTTCCTTATTATTTTTACACAGTACTGAGTAGTAGGCACAAAACTACTGATAGCTTGCAACAGTACCGAAAGATTACTTACTAAATTTTGGTGCCTTAACTTATAAAGCACATCTTGTACCACTGAACTTCGGGAGATATTCAAGTCTTCCTGGCGAGTGATGCAATACAGAGATGTAAAAAAAGAAAATTGAATGTGATAAATAAACTAATATGGCTGAGCATAACAGGCTGAACGAATGCTGAAGAAGAAAAGCGAGATGGCATGTAGTTAGCTGTTAACTGTTAATAATTCTAAACTATGAATCATGTGTATTTCAAGTCTTGCAATATTCAGTCTGAATAAATAAGAATGACTTTGTGACAATATGAGAATACATTACTGATGAAAACAACTTTCATAAAATCATCTCCTTTTACTTCAATACCTCACTCTCAAAATAATTTTCCATAACCTCGATCTCACACTCGCAAAATCGTCTTCTCCCACCCAGTCCCACACTCACAAGATGATCTCCCTGTACTTTATATTATATTCACAAAATCATGTCCTTTCAATACCAAACTCATATAATCACCTTCCCTTAATTAATCAATACCTCACTTTCAAACTCATCATCGCATTCACGAAAATAAAATAACTGAAAAATAACACTCAGACAACAATCTTCTTCATTGTCATACTCATCCAAGCAGGTTTCCCGAGAAATCTGTCCCTCTAGAAAAGGTTGTGAAACGCTTCCCTTTCCCCGCCAAGACAACTTAAATGAAGTCTGACACACTACATGCCTTTACCCTCCTTACCTTGTGGCGGTCGCACGTGAAGAGGAGATATTACGTATTCCTGGATTTAAAGATACACAGTCGTTTATCGGCTTTTCTTCTAACGACCCATTTCTCGTTTGCTGCATTCAATTGTCAATCAATGGTGGCCACGCACTCCCTCCAGAGCAGATCCCAAACATAAAACCTGTGATACACCCCTGTTCTCATCTCGCACATCCTGATAACAGAGGAGGTTATATATGTTCTTGAGTGGCTTTAATTACTTACCACTGGAACGTACTACTTCTTTCGTCTCCATATTATGTTTATAATTTGGAGATTGGTACGGTCTCAAGTCACTTCTGGATGGGTAAGTAAAGTTAGAAGTAAGCTAAAAGAATCAATGAAATGCTGGGATTACAAGCACTTGCCTTACACTTTCCCTTCCCGATAACTGACGAGGTGACTGGCCTCAGGTGGTTTTATAAGTTCTCAAGGCGGTGCACTGAGATCATCACTGGCTGCTTCTAATTTCAAAGCACCATACGAACATTCATACAAATTTATATGATATTTTTTTTTTCTATTTCACTTTTATTTTATTCCTACATATTCCCACAATTCTTCTTTGTTTTTCATGTCATGTAAGATGGGCATAAAAATATAAAGTTATGTTCTTACCTTCTAACGTGGCACTTCCTTTCCACGCCAGTACACTAATACAAAGTGCATGCAGCCATTACAAATATGTACGTTTTAAAGTAACTATGTCAATTAATTTAAGTTTTTCTCCTGTATACTATTTTCTTTGTCACAAATGCATATAAGAGCTTCTATTGATTCTCCACACACACACACACACACACACACACACACACACACACACACACAGTGAACCAAATAACGCTAAGCATGGCTACTCAGAAATAAGAAATGTTCCTGGTCGAAGTGTGCATCAAAGAACACTTTTTATATATACATAATTTAACCTGACAGAAGAGTGGCAACCAAGCACTACTCACCTCATGTCCCGCAGACGACAGGTGTGGCACAGCGGGAACTGAGGCGACACGAGGATACGTATGAAAAGAAACGAAAAAATAAAAAATAAACTGCGGATCCGTAAACGTTTGCGGGTTAAAGAAATACGGCATCCGGTCATTATATACTGCTATAGAAACATACACACTCGTTCAAACATTCATTAGCTACTTCCCTCCCTTCCCCACACGCACATATATTCACGTTCACCACCTCCTACACAATACAAACATATGTATTAGTTACCTCCACCACCACCACGTCCCCAAAACGCTACACACACACACACAGACACACACACACACACACACACACATACAACCCTACATGCCCACGCCCACACGCCCTCCACGCCCACGCCCACACGTTCACAACTCATCACACCAACAATTTCATGCCGAGTATTTTTTTAATATAAACATAAAGACTAGTACTTCTTGTTTTCTAATGAGATGTACGCAGCAAAATAAAAGTAGAGTGACTCAAATTAGTCTTATTATGCCTCTAATTAAGTTTATTTAATATATTATATTTCGTAATAAAATAATACTCATGATCCCATTTTGTGGACTCATATCAGGAGAGAGAGAGAGAGAGAGAGAGAGAGAGAGAGAGAGAGAGAGAGAGAGAGAGAGAGAGAGAGAGAGAGAGAGAGAGAGAGAGAGAGAGAGAGAGAGAGAGAGAGAGAGAGACGGACAGAGAGAGAGACGGACAGAGAGAGAGAGAGAGAGAGAGAGAGAGAGAGAGAGAGAGAGAGAGAGAGAGAGAGAGAGAGAGAGAGAGAGAGAGAGAGAGAGAGAGAGAGAGAGAGAGAGAGAGAGAGAGAGAGAGAGAGAGAGAGAGAGAGAGAGAGAGAGAGAGAGAGAGAGAGAGAGAGAGAGAGAGAGAGAGAGAGAGACGGACAGAGAGAGAGAGAGACGGACAGAGAGAGAGAGAGACGGACAGAGAGAGAGACGGACAGAGAGAGAGACGGACAGAGAGAGAGAGAGAGAGAGAGAGAGAGAGAGAGAGAGAGAGAGAGAGAGAGAGAGAGAGAGAGAGAGAGAGAGAGAGAGAGAGAGAGAGAGAGAGAGAGAGACGGACAGAGAGAGAGAGAGAGACGGACAGAGAGAGAGAGAGAGAGAGAGAGAGAGAGAGAGAGAGAGAGAGAGAGAGAGAGAGAGAGAGAGAGAGAGAGAGAGAGAGAGAGAGAGAGAGAGAGAGAGAGAGACGGACAGAGAGAGAGAGAGACGGACAGAGAGAGAGAGAGAGAGAGAGAGAGAGAGAGAGAGAGAGAGAGAGAGAGAGAGAGAGAGAGAGAGAGAGAGAGAGAGAGAGAGAGAGAGAGAGAGAGAGAGAGAGAGAGACGGACAGAGAGAGAGAGACGGACAGAGAGAGAGACGGACAGAGAGAGAGACGGACAGAGAGAG
>NC_087151.1:2070000-2105000 GCF_035594125.1 Scylla paramamosain | reverse complement strand
ACTACCAGTCCTCCTCCTCCTACTCCTCCTCCTCCCTTACACACCAGCGGAAGAGGGGAGAAGAGGAAGGGAAGAGGGTATAGGATGGTACGTAGGAAGGAAGGACGGAAGTTAGAGATGCGTGGTACGAGGATGAGGAAGAGGATAAGGAGGAGGAAGGGAGAAATAAGAAGAGGAATAAAGAGAAGCGATGCAAGAGACCGAGAGATAAATGTGAAGAGGAGAGACTAAAGACGGGAACAGGAACACAACTGAACCGTGGGAGAGAGAGAGAGAGAGAGAGAGAGAGAGAGAGAGAGAGAGATAGAGAGAGAGAGAGAGAGAGAGAGAGAGAGAGAGAGAGAGAGAGAGAGAGAGAGAGAGAGAGAGAGAGAGAGAGAGAGAGAGAGAGAAATGCATAACGGAATACGGTTACATGTAAAATAATACAACACAAAGAAATAAAAAAACAATGAACAGACTGAATGATAACAATTACTGATAAATATAAACAAAATTATAGGAAAGGCTTACGAAACAAAAGATAAAGAAGAGAAACTATAAGAACAAGGAAAGGAAGAAAAGAGGAGTAAATAGATGAAGAGGAGTAGATAATGATTGTGTTGAAGAAGGACAAGAAAAACAAGAACAAGAAGATGAAAAAGAAGAAACGGAGGAGGAGGAGGAGGAGGAGGAGGAGGAGGAGGAAATGGAGGAGGAGGAGAAAGAGAAAAAAAGAGAAACAGAAGGACAGGAAGAGGAAGGGAAAACAAAACGGAAGAAGAGCAAGGAAACGAAGAAAGGAGAGAAAAAAAGGAGATGGGTGAAAAGGAGGTATAGAACAGAATGTAGAGGATGGGGGGAATAGGAGAACAGGAGAAAGAGGAGGGGAAAGCGGGGGAGGAAGAGAGGACGGGAGAACAACTGGAGGACGAGGAGGGGGAGGCAGCGGAGGGAGCGGGAGGCGGGGAGGGTAGGCGGCTGGCGGGAACAGCGTGCACATCATGGCACAACAGCCCACTATCTCATGAACTAAAACCCTCTCTTATCTAAACTTGGAGGATCGAGGCCGACAACAGGTTGCCGGGATACCTTAACTTCCCCATACAGCTGTCACCAAGAGGGGGCTCGGATACTATTCTCCTCTGATGGCTGGAGGCTTTTTTTGTTATCTTATCACGAGTGTATAGTGACTCCTCCTCTTCTCCTGCTCCTCCTGCTTCTACTTGCTCTTCCCAGTGTTCAAGGTGAGTCTATTCTCCTTCAAGAAGCTTGTGAAAGGAGAGTAGGAGAGAGTGAGGGCACAAGGGGAGCAGTGGTAGGCGAGGTTTGGGTTGGAGGGGAAAGGAGAGTTTGGGAGCCCAGTGTCTGAAGGGATTTTAAGGGGGTGGATTAATGTGGGAGGGACGGAAGGTGTTGCTGGAGGAGGAAAAGGGGGCTATGGGAGGACGGAGAGGGGTTGCTGTGGCAGGTATGGGTGGATGCTGTGAGGGGAGAGGTGCTGTGTCAGGCTGCTGGTCGTTGGCGTGGCGGCAAGACAGGGGGCGCTGGTGTGGGTGACGGACGAGGGCGCTGCCGCTAAGGGGCCTCCACTCGGCTTTGAGGGGAACAGTAAATAAGCTGAATTTTGGGCGTGAGGTGACACCTTCCCTTTACCTGACGTAGCATTTCCAGTTAATACTTCCCCAAACTTGCGGGAATAATAGCCGCCTTGAGTGAGGGCGCGTGTCAATACTTCATTATTAATTTGCTTCACTTCAAAAGTTTTCCCTTCCCCGTGGCCGCAGCAGCAACTCTTGACACATAATCATACGTCAGGCAGCGAGGCGCTCAAACAACACAACAAAAACAAATTCCATATGGTCCTGAAAACTTACCTGGCCATATCCACTAATAAACTTCAAAGACACAACAAAACTCCATTTGATAATGGAAAAAAATCATCCTGTCTGACTTTTACCACTCCAATAATTAACAAAACCGTTTGCCAACAAAAATCATGAAGCCCTCGGCTCCCAGCCTTTGATGAGAAAATTTGGAATTGGCGTTTGCGAGCGGCGGTGTAGCAAGTTTGATATGCCCTGAGGAAATTTAAATAAGTGTCTGAAAGGGGTGAACGTAATTAAAATTGTGAGGATGGAGAGGACTTTTAGAGAGTGTACGAAGCGGCTTCGTCAGAACAAAGGGGCGCTCCAAACGGAGAGGCAAGGAGGCCCTTGTCCCAAGAATTGATTTGTTTTGAGTATCTTATTTACACACACACAGTCTGATAATTTAATCTGTAATTAAATTGGAATGGAAAGGACATCTATAGACATTTGGTCAATAATGACGGAGGAGGCGGGTATTTACGTAAGCATTATTGACACGGACTTAAATTGAATCCCGTGAAGCTCGTAACTTGACCATTTTATAAGCATTCTAATACCCAGGCGGGGAAGGCGATCACCTCTTATCATTCCCTCGTATTGACGCCAAGCCTCGTGCGGGGCGGCGACCCTCAGCCTGCTACCAGTGCCTACCGGCGCCTTACGCAACCCTTCATATGGAAAAGCTTTACAAGGGTGTCAGCGGCGATCTTTCCCTCGCCACACTCAGGTGACCCTCAAGACACACAGTGGTGATGAGTGCAGCAGCGAGGAGTAAGTCTTGAACAGGCACACTAATAGGAGCCTCAAGCCACTATCACTGTCACTATTACTATCACCACCATAACTAACAGCCGTGACGACAACAGCAGCACCACCACAGAAACGACGCCAGCAACGTGCGGCAAAAGCAATATTTGGAATTCCGTGCGGCCAGTCATGTACAAACAGCCGTACACTGAGTCGCCATTTCATCGCCACACCTCAGGACACACTGTAATGCCCTGTACCACCTCCTCCTCCTGTCCCCCCCGCCCCCCGTCACCACTGCCGCCGCCGCCGCCGCTTGTACATCGTGTCCACCCACATCAATAACTTTGAGGGAGCGTTTGTTGATGTTCACTCTATATAAACATTGGGCGGCAAACACATTCACGGTTCCACAGTACACACATCACGCTCGCTATGATTTATCTCTCCAGGTCAACAAATAATCGTGACATGGGGTTACAACTCCAATAAACAAAAATAATGGTTGACCGCCTCCCTCCGCCGGCGCCGCCCATTGCTGCATGGGGGGCGGCGCCCTTGTAATGCGCCTGGCCCTGGGAGCCTCCTTGGCACGCTTTTTCTTTTTCTTTCTTTTTTTTTTTTTTTAAGTCAGCTGGAAAGTTTTACAGTGAAGATAAAATGTAATTAATTCAATAGCGCCTGAAGGTATTCCCAGGGTCGGAGATTATAATACTAATTGAGCCATGTTTGGGAACTTACGACTGCTCCCAATTTTAAGTAACGCCCTCTACTCCTCACGCGGCGCGGGGTTACGGGCTGCATACTAATCACACTTACATTTCCAAACTACAACCTAAAGGCGGCCGTTTGGTATACACCGCCCTCGTTCCTTTTCACAAAAATCGCTTCTCACACTCATCCAATTGACACTAAACTGGGAAAAGTATTATATCTCCAGGTGGGTCACCCGGCCATTATTTGCCGAGAGCTGGAATAAGAAACTCGTAGAAGAAGGAACCACTCACTACTGCCCTTTTATGATGCGTTTCAATTCAGCGTCCGAAAGCGACGGTGAAACATCCAATAGTCATTATCGTTCGGCTTAATTAGATGGTGAGTTCAAAGGGCTTAAAAAGTCGATCCCAAGCGCGGCATCTCCGTCGGCGAAATGGGATTAGTGCCGGGGAAAATGTGGCCCTTTGCTCCCCCGTGAGGATACTGCAGGGTCGTGCCACGCGGAAGGGGTGGGAGGGCCGGGGAGGAGGAGGAGGAGGAGGAGGAGGAGGAGGAGGAGGAGGAGGAGGAGAAGGAGGAGGCACAAGGAAGGAAGGAGAGAAAGAGAGGGAGTGAGTGAGGGTCGGGGGAGCTGGAGAAAGAGAGCGAGCAAGTAGGATAGAGAGAGAGAGAGAGAGAGAGAGAGAGAGAGAGAGAGAGAGAGAGAGAGAGAGAGAGAGAGAGAGAGAGAGAGAGAGAGAGAGAGAGAGAGAGAGAGAGAGAGAGAGAGAGAGAGAGAGAGACTTTAGTTGTACAAATGTAAATGGGAAAAAAATAATAACAACAAATGTCTTAAATATATAGCAAGTGAAGAAGAAAATAAAGCAAAAATTCACGATAAAACACATCCACACTTGAAGGACAGAGGTCAATAACAATAACAATAATAATAATAGTAATAATAATAATAATAATAACAATAATAATAATAATAATAATAAACAGCAAAACACGCTTGAAAGGAGTATCACTGGATATTAGTATTTTTTTTTTGATACCGGTGATTCAAACATAAACAAAACTTCATATACATTCCACTACTGACAGCCAGCCTCTATAGATGATTACATAGATAATGGAACACGCGTCCAGAGAGAGAGAGAGAGAGAGAGAGAGAGAGAGAGAGAGAGAGAGAGAGAGAGAGAGAGAGAGAGAGAGAGAGAGAGAGAGAAAGAGAGACGGTTTTGGAAGAGAGTAGAAACCAGGCAATAGGAGGCGGAGACGTAAGGAGGAGGAGGAGGAGGAGGAGGATGGGGGGGGTCGCGGAGGCAGCAGGGAGGGGTGGCGGGGACACAGTCTGAAGTGGCCCTGAGGTGCAGTTGAGAGGGAGCGAGAGATAGAGAGGGAAAGACACACTTCCTGGGGGCTCACGGACTGCCGGGGAAGGAGAACAGAACAAAAATGTGAGAAAGCCGCGGAGAGAGAGAGAGAAAAGGAGTCGCCAGGAATTCACGCTGGCTCACAATGAAGAACAATTTGGTACACACTCTCCCGCCTTCCACGACGCGACGCGAAATGGGAGAGTGAGGAAAAGAAGACGCGGCTGCCGAACGTGAAGACCCAAATGAGAACCATAAAGGGGGATGGACTTTGTCTCAAGCAGGAGGGAGTCATGTTGGCAGCGGCGGAAGGGAGGGAGAGAGAGACAGAGAGACAGAGAAAGGAAAGGAGGAGAGGGAGGGAAGGCAGTGCACCACAGGGAAGGACAAAGGGAGGGGGCGGAGGAGGGGCGGATGGGTTATGGTAAGGGAGGAAGGGGTGGGTAAGGAATGGGAAGGGCTGGAGGGTGTGGAGCAAGGGTTGTAGTGGTGTGGGTATTCATGAGGGTGACGGGTGAGACACCGTAACGCATGGCACTGTGCGCGGAGGGGTGGCACGGCTGCGCCAGGCACCTCGGGATAGAGGGAGTGTCACTGTTATATGAAGTCATGTAGGCGAGGGAGATATGGCATTGTTGTGTGAGGCACTGTGCAGGCCGGCAATGTTGCGCCTTTGTTACGGCACCGCTGGGAGGAGGAGGAGGAGGAGGAGGAGGAGGAGGAGGAGGAGGAGGAGGAGGAGGAGGAGGAGGAGGAGGAGGAGGAGGAGGAGGACAAGTAGCAGTAGCAGCAAGAGCAGGACGAGGATAAGGAGGAATAAGGGATGGAGCGTAAGGAGGAGAGAGTAAGGGTATAAGGAAGAGGAAGAGGAGAAGAGAGAAGAAACAAAGAAGAACAGTAGCACAAGCAGTACCAGCAACAGCAGCAGCAGCAATAAGAAGAGGAAAGTGAGAGGCTGCGGGGATTAGGAGGAGGAGAGGGAAGAGGAGTGGAATGTTAGAAGGCGGGGGTGTACTCTCATGGATATGAATATGAGGAGGAACATAAGGAGGAAGAGTCTTTGTTTTGGGGAGATTGAGATAAGGGGAGTCTTTAATAAGGGGGAAGGAGAAGGGTTAGGGGGTGAGGGCGTCAGTCACAGGGGCGCCGCAGGGCAGAGGGAGGCACCCTTACTAACCCTAAGCCTTCTTCTCAACGATGCCTCCTGAAGAACACAAGACTCGGAGGCAATGTTTGCAATATAAAGCGTCTCTCTTGTAGCCGAAACCTTCTTCAGCCAACAGATGGTAGTGGCTGGTGAGCAAAAGTTCGTGTTTTGAAAGTCACATTTACGTCATTCACAAAATCTCAAATGAACGGGAAACTAATAATAATAAAAATAAAACAAGGGAATGACTATTGACTTAGAAATTAATGGAATATGAAAAGCACATATACGCTACTTATGATTTACCTTATAATTGCAGAAAAAAATGTTGCTATAGAGGATTGACTGTGACTGTGACCGACTGGAATAGGCAGCACGGGAACGAAAAGGTCACAAGGCGTCGCACACAAGTAGGTTGAAATAAATAGATAGATAAAATATTTGTGTCTTTAAGAGCTGACTGGTGAGAGGATGGAATGATATGTTTCGTAAAGGACAGCCATGTGTAACTCCACTGGCTCCTTCCAGATTCCATTATCTTCAGATTTTGAGAGTTATATGTAAACTTCTTACAATGATAAAGACTGTGTAGGTGGGTCACAAATTATATTTTTTTCCTTTTAGCAGAGAAGACTGGCCATGCTTATTAACCAAGTAAAATAAAAAAAAACTTGCTTAATTAAACTCTTCTTTCAAAATAATGAAACAAAACAATTACCAAATATAGTAAAGACTGTTTAGTTCCGGAAGTGTTCTGATTCCACATTGTGAAAGAAATCCGCTTCCTGGAAAAGATGAGAGGGAAGCGAAAACAAAACAAGACACAGTGTTGTAGAGTTCAGCGGTGAAAGGTGTGAAAGATTAAAAGATACACTTGCATCAGAAAGATGGATAGAATGGAGATGGGAAGGGAAAGTAGAAAGTCTTGCCAAGTGTGGCCGCGGGAAAGGGTGTGTGTGTGTGTGTGTGTGTGTGTGTGTGTGTGTGTGTGTGTGTGTGTGTGTGTGTGTGTGTGTGTGTGTGTGTGTGTGTGTGTGTGTGTGTGTGTGTGTGTGTGTGTGTGTGTGTGTGTGTGTGTGGCAAGTGCCTACGACGAGCAGCAGGGCATGTGTGTGTATGGATCACTGCGCACCGATGCAGCAAATTGTCACATTCATTGTAAAAAAATATAACTTTCTTTAAAGGGGGAAAAAATGAAAGGCAGGAAACTAAAAGGATTAACACGCAGCTGGTAAACGTGTGTAAGTCAATATATTTCAGGAGAAGTGCCTTTATGGGGTGATAAAGGGGAGGGGCCGCGAGGGAGAAAATCAAATAATCTCGATTTTAATGGATTCCTCCTGAAAAAGAGTCCTTAGTGTTCATCCACGTGGAAAATAGTAATTATGGTTTACTCTGCGTGTACAGACATTGGTGCTCGTTTCATTGTATTAACCACACTGGAACCTTACAAGGACGAGGTGAAGAGACCGCGGAGGACAAGCGACAGTGGTGACGGCGGTGGCGGCACCAAACGCTTACCCGACATCCAACAACAATAACATGAGCTAATTTCAATAAAACCAAGACTGCTCCCACACGTAATTCCAAGGCGAGTAGTGAGTATCGCCCCCTCCCCCCTCTTTCCTCTGTCTCTCCAACGCCACGGCTCCCTGGGGCCTGCTGAGGGGGGGAGGAGAGAAGTTCAACCCCAGCAAATGGCGCACATTTGTTCGGTGACATGTGAGACGACCAGGAGACAGCCGGGAGTGATGGCAGCCGTGTCTCACCCCCGCCTGCCATTTTGCATGTGCCTCCGCGATCATCTCGGGCGATATCCGCGTCGTCTGTTATCTGGCGGCCCATCTGGCGAGTGATGCATCTGATCAACTTTACCCTCGCACCGTAAAGATTTCTTCTGCCCCTTATTAAAGTGTTTGTCGCAGATGCAGAGCGGGAAAAGTCGTCCTTACTCTGACGCAGGAGACGAGGAGCGGAAGGTGAACACGGACTGTGAGGGGCGGGATGGCACAGCTTGCCTTCCGCCTCTGTCCTCAAGGTGAGTCGTGTTTGCACCCGCACACATGAACACCGCCATGCCTCACACTTCTAAAGTTCGGCTTTTAAAAAGAAAGTATAAAAGGGCTTCCCCCTTGAAATGTTGATAAGTTTACCGGAGCATATGGTTCGTGTCTCAAAAAAATGAACCCTCTCCTCAGGGAGACGCGTGGGTCGTCCTGTGCGTCACGAGGAGAGGCTCGTGGTGTGTCTCAAAACCACACGCTCCGAGGGCTTCTCGGAGGACTTGGTCGGAAACTTCCTTAGACAGACTAAATCCTCCACAAAATTCACATCCTCAATAGGAACCCCTCCACAAAGAAGGGGATCCTTTAACCGACGGACGACGCACCTTATAAGAGAAGTCAAATATCACACTCAGCAGGTGCGACCCTTCACAAGGGATTGAATCCTCCATATGGCCACACATCCATACGGGTGACTCGACCCGGCCAATATATTTACATAATTTATTTCCTCTCTACCATCTCTCAGGGCAGGGATGAATATTCACTACAAGAGAAGCTTTCTAGTTACATCTATCAATACTGTAAGCTCGAGCACGCCCCAGCCAGCGAGTGTGGCGCGGCGCTGCCTGGTCTTCGTGGCAGGCTGAGATGTGTGACGGCGTGGCCACGTCCTTAGACCCACCGGGCTTCCCTTCCCCCTGCTGCCAGTGGGCTGACTTGAAATGCTACACTTATGACGAGTCTGTGTTCTTCATTTTGTTGTATGCGTTTTAGACACCCAAGCTGACAAAGACAGTAAGATTAAATAGTGATACTGGCCTAAATGCTGAGCCTTCAGGCGGACAATGCGTACACACGCCAAGCGCGGGCTCCCGAGCACCTGGCACCGAGCCTCAATGCCTCCCACTGCTGACTGTGGTTGACACTCCGTCACCAAGTACGAAAAATTTCTCAGTTTCAAAACGAACAGAGGGCTAAATGACGAATTCAGGTAACTCAGGCCTCTTAAATTTTTCCTTCGGATCCGAACGTTCATGTGAAAAAAAAAGAAAAACTTTAATGTCTCCATATCCAACTTCGGCGTTAGGAAACTTTCACACATGAGATAAATTTATGAAAATCACTCAGCTTTTTTTTTTTTTTTCGGGGGTAGAAAAAAATGACCTCTGACAGTCGGACAGGAATCTTGCATGGCAAGAAATCTGCATAGTTATTGGCGGGGGGAGGCGCCTCTGGCCGTCGCACTGAGCTCACAAAAGATTGTTATAGATCCTGGGTTTAAGGACGAGTCATCAGCAGTAACCGAGACTCACAACTCAGCCGTGTCACCGAAATCAATGGCTCGGCGGCCAGCCAGAGCTATAAAACTTATCAATGCCCCGGCCTGACCTGACCTCCGGAACGAGTCTGTCAACGTCGCTGGTGCTCGCCACCAATCACCGACTAGCCCGCCCCTTGCTTGTCTATCACTTGGCCAATCATCTTAAAGTGCTTATCGAGGGGCATATCTCACCACCAATCACGAAAATGTCTCATTCGCCCGTGTCCACCCAGAGCCAATCACGATAAAGAGCTATCTTAGTTTTAATTACTTCACGATTAATCAGTCGCGTCGTGATGGGTGGGTCTGGTGGGCTAAATTATCTAATGAAGAAATTAACTCCGCAAATAGAAGCTCGTTGGCGCCCCACTGGGAGCGCGGCCTTCTTGCCCATCACCTCTAATTATGTAATAAAAACAATAGCGCGCAGCTTTAATGGGAAAGTGATGAAAGATGGAAGAGATAAGGGAGTTATTGGCCATAAAGAAGCTGTTCCTGCGGGAATGACGCCATTACGATGCCCCCGATAAGGTGAGCCGCGAGAGGTGCGTGGCCTGCGGTCAGACAAATGGCTAAATGCATGACCGATCCCAGACACGGCGGTGTGCATGGACCAAGGAACATTAGCTCCGAGTTAAGAGACTGTGGTATCGACGTCGGGAGAATGGGAGGGGCAGTGGGCGTCTGTTTCTTTCCGGACACGATCGCCCAGGGGAGGGGCGGCTGGTGAGGAGATAGGACACATGGAAAGAGGAGGGAAGAGTGGAGTGATGCATGCAAAATGTATGATGAGAACAAAGCAGTACCTTTAAAAGTCAACAAAAACACCTCGTGCTACAATAGAACCAAAGAAGAAATGAAGGCATGAGCAAGAGAACTTCATTTTTACAAGTGAATGAGGAACACAACAAGCGTGTTTCGTAGCCATGTTTGACAAGAAGGGAAGCGACAAGATAATTACTATTTTTTTTCCGTTTCACTGATTCCACAATTATGTTTCGGCATAGCTCAAGAGACGAACACCGCCAGCCGCATCCACCGCATGACCAAAGGACACGGTGGCAAAAATAATGGCCATTTTTGGCGCTCGCGTGTGTGTTGTGTTTCAGATCTGCCCGACAGCCCCTCCCCGTGGCGTGGGATCCTCACGGCGGGACGCGGGAACGCGGGGCTACAACGTACAGACAGAGAGCGATACTCGACATTTCGTGGACCGCAGAACATTTCCTCAGTGATGGCTAATTTACGGCCTGGAAGCAAGGGTTGCGGCGAGGTATTAGTCGTAAGGACGCGGCCGACAACTATGGCCACAAACCCCATTACTCACATTACCCATCCCATTAGTAATATTTTCCCCAGTAGGAGGGTGGAGAACACCATATTTTCTAGACCACATTGACAGGCTGGAAATCCCCACACCCTCAAGCCGCCTTTCCAACACGCAGCGCTGGACCTGTGGCGGCCAATGCACACGTCATAGCTCCCCTCGTGTTTGTGTTCAGAAGAGGCCTGAACCACACGTGCTGGCAAAGCCCTTCATTACTGATCTCGCGAGTCCGCAGTGTCGCGCCCCCAGCACAGGGAACAGCCACTTTATCAGCTCACGCCCGTCATCTTCCAGCTTCTCACCACCTTCCTTTTGGGGAAAGAAGTGGAAAATATTAAGATGAGGGTGTCAATTTATCCAAGTTACCCTGAATTGTGAGGAAAAGTAACAAGTATTGGATATAATGTATTACTAGTTAACAGCAAGCATTAATGTGCAGAGATGTGCGGAAGAATACGCAATTTGTGTGTACGGATTATAATGTACTTGTATGAATACGTATTGTGTCACTACAGCTGAAAAAAAATTAAAACTAAAAGGTAGAAAAAATCATGAAGCAATAAATGTCTGTTTACAGCCACCTCAGTGAAAAGTACTAACAAAAAAATATTATATAAACAAAATCAGTTTCATCCATGCCATTTCAGGTTAAGATATCTGTAGAAATTAGGTATGACTCAACTATTCATGTGCGTATGTATTTTTTGCATGAACGTATGTATGTATGTATGTATGTATGTATGTATGTATTTATGACCATGCAGTACTTGTGTATAGGTGTAGGCGTCTAGAGCATGTATGTAGGTACGCATGGATATACAAGTTTATGAACTAAATATTTATGAAACCTTAACATCAATTTCCCATTCAAATTGTCAGGTCGCGTGCAGCAAGAAGACATAAAAAAGAAAATAAATAAATCCAAAAAAAGTACGCTCGCCTTCATTATTTACTTATTTACGTGTGTGTGTGTGTGTGTGTGTGTGTGTGTGTGTGTGTGTGTGTGTGTGTGTGTGTGTGTGTGTGTGTGTGTGTGTGTGTGTGTGTGTGTGTGTGTGTGCGCATGGCTGTCAGCAAGGGTACGGCGTCAATCTCCCACGACGGACCGCTGGCGGGGATGGAGGAGTGGAGTAAGGGCAAGATGAGGTGGGGGGCGCCACTCCCCCACAACGCCACGCTGAGTAGTCTTGCCCTGCTGAGATACGAGCAGTTTATGCACACCCATTATTTCCTTTCATTGCAGACAGAGAGACTCATCCCTGGACCAAGACACGCTGAGGGAAAAACAGACAAAATGTAAAAGAACAAAAGCGACCAAATCTACGTTAACGCCTCTTGTAAACGTCACCGGGGGAGCCCTTCACTGCGGCCCCATAGATCAGGCCGTCCATGGGCCCTGCGGAGCTTCCCTTTGGCGAGTAATTATCATAAAACGAGCATTTGTATGCCCACGCCTGGGGTCCTCCCGCCGCTCCCCGCAGGACCCCCACACCCCCGCTTACCCGGCCTGCTCCCCCGCCTGGCCCTGGATGAAGACGTCTGACCATTGTCGGCGGTGAGTGACGGTCGGCAGCCATGACTTACTGCTGGGGAAAGCCTCGATAAGGAGGAGCTACGAGGCGGAGGCTGCGTGGAGGAGGACGGACATACAAGCAAACAGCGTGAGGGAGAGATAAGTGTTCGGGACAAGAGTGATGCAAGGCGACGCAGGGAAGATTGCAGGAAGGAAGGCGCACCACAGACACGGGCACAAGCACTTCACTAAACTATAATGCCATGAAGACAACAGTGGGAAGGAAGGGACTTAAACCGGTTAGACTTGCCAAGAAAAAGCGACACAGGAAAATGCGTCGAATGAAGACACCTGTCTATCATAATGAGAGAGAGAGAGAGAGAGAGAGAGAGAGAGAGAGAGAGAGAGAGAGAGAGAGAGAGAGAGAGAGAGAGAGAGAGAGAGTCAGCACGAAAGATGAAACTACAGTGAGGCGGAAGCTAGCGGGGATTTAAAAGCTTGGCAGGAATCGTGGGGCAGTAAGGGGCGAGAGTCAGCAGGAACAGTGAAGCCAAAATTAATAGCGAGGCAAAGGTATTAAGTGCAACCAAAGGGAGGGAGGGGGGTGAAGCAAAGGCACCTGCGGGGGACGGAAGATAGCTAGAGGCGCAACGAGAAATAAACAAGCGGAAGCAGGTATAAGCAGGGAGGACACAGAAAGGCAGAAGGAGCAACACGTCTGTAGGATGAGCAGTACGTTGGCGTGAAGAGCAATAAGTCAGCGGGGATAGTGGGTCAACAGCAGGGAAGACGTGAGGATGTCAGGGAGGGCAGGGGGTCAGCAGAGAGGACAGGGGGTCAGCAGGGGGAGAGGAGGTAAGAAGACGACCCAAACAAACAGGTAAGTTACTCATGGCTCATAAATCTGCCACACCTGAGGCCGAGCGGCGTGGAGACGGTGATCTCTGCCACGCTGGTGACCGGGGTGGAGGGAGGAAGGGGGGGCGGAAGGGAGGGTGGGCAGAAAGGAGGGATGGGTTACGGCGTGACTGTAAGGGGCCGTTGTGTTGAAACTTCAGAGCAGCACCTTCAATAATTTGTGTGTGGACACCTCAGGAGCAAGCACAGTGAGGAAGGTGAGAAGTCTGGAGGTCATGAACTGCCACAAAGGAAATAATGTAT
Organism: Scylla paramamosain; assembly: GCF_035594125.1. Classification (NCBI taxonomy): domain Eukaryota; kingdom Metazoa; phylum Arthropoda; class Malacostraca; order Decapoda; family Portunidae; genus Scylla; species Scylla paramamosain. Next base: position 2,091,853 of record NC_087151.1, on the reverse strand, counting down.
AGTCAGTCTCGCCAAGACAGCTTTAATGAGGTTTTGTGTTCTCAACTACCTCAATATATTTACCGTCCCACTCACCCTCCCCCTTCCTCCCGTGATGACTCTATACAGGGGCCTCAACTCGTCCCTATAAGGCGCACGCTTCTCGGGTTAAGTGGCGAGATCCATCCACCAGTACTGAACACAACAGGCGAAGGCCATTCATCTCATTAAATATCAACTGCACATCTTGCCTTCACTCTCCTCCCCTTTCATCTTCCCCATGTTGCTGTCGTGCTGTCACCATTTCAGAGAACAGTGTTATATTCCCTACATTTCCAGCTCTCCACCGTCCCGATGCAGAAAGATGCATAATTCCATCGATTTCACTTGACGGCACTGAGACCGTCGTCTTCTGTATCCTTTGTACCCTCGCGGCCCCTTCACTGAGGAACCTTCAGTCATTTGGTTGCTGACGGGCGCCATTCATTCCACTCAGTCCTGCTCTTTCATGAAAGGAAAATTGCATCAAATAAAAATAATAAGGAATTGCAATGAGCACCACTGCAGCAAGTGGCGGCCACGGCGTAGTAAAGACAACGGTTCGTTCCCGGGACAGCGGGAGTCCGTCCGTGTTCGTGGCAGCCAAGGACATGTAACTTCGCTCAGCCGCTCTGCTGAGTTCGCCATTTGTTTGCATCTTTACGTGTGTGAAGCTTCTTCTTCGAGTCATCAGAGGCGCATCAGCCCTCCCACGAACCGCCGGCCACAAGGAAATTATGATGATATATAAAAGCGGCCGCGGCCGCGAGGGGGAGCTCCAGGAAGCCCGGTTACAGGCTACCGAGTTAACATCCCATTAGTTTAGTTCGGCGTTAAAGTTCATCCTTCCAAAGCGTTCTCTGGCACACACGACCTTGTGTACCGAGAGTGTAGCGTTGTTTTGGCAGCGGCACGAGAAATAGCGAGACTTGAGGTCGCGGAGGAGTGAGGGAAGAGCAGCACTTTTGTTGAGGAATTGTTTGATCGGCAAAAAGACGACAGGGCGAGGCAAGGGAAGAGAAAGCTCATGTCAGTGATATTGGCTTTCCAATAACATATTGACAGTTATTTCCGATCATCAGACTCATCTGCTGCCCTCCGGAGTGACGTCACTCAGCGCCGCGGGGCTCGGCGGGGAGCGGCAGCAGTTCCCTGTGACGCCGCCACCGCCGGCGCGATCACGAGCGTACTCATGCCGGCACACCTTGTAACACACCCAATGAAATGCTGCTCGTGAAGCCTTTCATTGTACGTTAATATGAATGAAGTCATTTGCTGCACCTTGAGGCGCTGAGCCGCGTCTCGCCGGGACAGTCAGCATTGTCCAAAACCTTGATCGCTGACACTCACTGCACGTGACGGGCACTCGCCACGTAGGGCTAGGGAAGGACTGCAAGCTATCCAGCGTCAGGTACAAGCCAATTAATACTTTACGGCATAAACGCTTAACTACATGCAGTGTGTGGTGATTAGAGAAATGTTGACTATCAGTATACAATAATTACAGTCTACAATAATTACAATAAAAACGATTACAGTAATTACAATAAAACAATTACAATAAAACGACGATTCGTGATTTTTACATGAGTAACAGAAAAGATTGTCAAACTGTATTTTCGAAGTTTATTTTTTTTTAGCCTTGTTCACGTTGAGGGGCTTTACCCGTAATGACCTTCCTCCCCTTTGACCGCCACCTACGTTGTTCCCTTCCCCACCTACCCATTCCCAGTCCCCTTCCCCTTCCAGCTAACCACCACCACCATCACCACCACCACTAATCTACACCTCTGCTAATAACTCAAGTCCCTAACTCCGCCATTACCGTTACATTCACCACACCCATCACCACCACCACCAATCTACACCCCTGCTCGTAACTCAGCTTCCACCCACCACTCCCCACCCCCTCCCCTTCATTACCACCACAACAGTAACTACCACCACCACTACTACCACTCGCAACGGAGCTTCGAATCTTTGGCCACCTTTCATTCGTTCGTTTGTCTGTTCAGTCATCGCCGCACGTTTGCATAGATGTAATGTTTACCGAGGACACAATACATCTCCACGACATCCCTGAAGAAGTCTATCTACTTTACAATCGTGATCTGAAGTTGTATTGCTGCAGAATGCTTCCCGTGCGTGTGTGTGTGTGTGTGTGTGTGTGTGTGTGTGTCTTGTATGTGGTGACTGTGGTGACTTCTATGTCCTTCGATCACCACAGACACACTATAAAATTACTTCACACACACACACACACACACACACACACACACACACACACACACACACACACACACACACACACTTGTATTTCTTTTCTTTCGGTCGTTCCTCCCCCCTTTCTCTCTGTCTCTCTCTCTCTCTCTCTCTCTCTCTCTCTCTCTCTCTCTCTCTCTCTCTCTCTCTCTCTCTCTCTCTCTCTCTCTCTCTCTCTCTCTCACACACACACCACACACCAGATCAACACACACACACACACACATACACACACACACACACAGCAGGGACATAAATGACTTTCATAAGAGCAAGATTGCAGGTTGATACTTTATCCGTAAACAAATACTTCAACTTCAAAATAATATGGCCTTAATATAAACCATCGCGGCCGCAGCTATTTATAACACGGCGGATGACAGATACTTTTTGTGTTAATATTCAGTCTGGCAGTGAGTCGCATTCTTGATATGATCGGAGGGGCAACATTTTACTTCGGTGCATCTATTTCTATATGGTATCTTCCCGTTTTTTTTTTCTTATTTTTTTTATTGTTCCATTAAGGTCCCGCGTTGTGTGTCCGTGTTGCAAGGGGGGTGTTAGTTCTCCTTTACAAAACCAGGCACATGGCAGGATGAGGGAAAAAGTGACACACATACACTGAGCAGATGGAAGTCATTTGGAAGAAGCGCAGTATAAAAGTCCAGAGGGCGAGTAACAGCTTATACCCATCCTGCCGACGTGCCTTCATCTCTCCCAGCCTCACGACACCACCCAAGCACAAGTCTCTCACGTCTCCTGTACGACAAAATATTGCTCTAACCTACATCGAGGTCACCTGAATAATACATTAAATATCTCTATAATAAACCTCGAATCTCACTGACTGACTAATATAATTCCCATGACGGAGAGATTTTTTGTTTCTTCTAATTCTCTGTAGCTTTTTTAAACTTCGGGAAAAAATTGAAACACTCGTGAATTAAGTTATCAATACCAAAGACGACGATGACAGCTTGGAACTAAAAATCCTCACTACGATTATTATTCCCCCATACAGTTACCTGTCACCTTCACTCCACCACCTCATCACCCTCAATCTCCCCTCATACCTTCTTTTTATTCTCCACGCAGCTTCTTTCTCTCTTGCGCCTCCTTCCTCCTCTGACCCCGCGCTGCCGGCCATGAGGGATGAGCCTTAAATCATACGTGAATGGGTTACGTGGACAACGGGTGTGGCAGGCGGGTCATGATGTGCTGCTTACATAACAAAGACCACGAGGGAAGGAAGACCACTCTCCCCCATCAGCGAGTGGGAGAGTAGAGGGGCATGTACGGAGCCACTCGTTGGCCTCCTGATGGGCCGCAGATACCAAGCAGGGGAGGTCAGTGCCTCGCTCCGCCTTCAGGCCCCAGACGGTCACTCCCACAGCGCAGGGGAGGGAGGCACACGTCAGATTCACGCTATTTATGAGGAGACACACATGAGTAACAACCAAATATACACATGAGGAAACTACAGATCATTCACACACAGACCCCGCCCCCAAAACACACACACACACACACACACACACACACACACACACTGAGAAAGAGAGAGAGAGAGAGATGGGGGGAAGTGAGCTAGATACAGATACTTATATAGATAGCCAAACAAATAAAGGAAGGATATATATATATATATATATATATATATATATATATATATATATATATATATATATATATATATATATATATATATATATATATATATATATAGACACACACACACACACACACACACACACACACGTATATGCATACATACAGTGTGTGTGTGTGTGTGTGTGTGTGTGTGTGTGTGTGTGAGTTGTGACGGGCAGCTACTTCCCCTGCCAGGCGCCAGGTACAAGAGTACAGACGTGCCCGTCATGACAAGAGCCATGATCTTAGAGTGGGATACAAGCTTTATCAATAAAATAATAATTAAAATAAACTGCCTAATGTCACCTTGGACAACCTGCAGGAACAGCCTTTGGGAACTAAAAGGTTTTATCTCTGTTACGAGGCTGTGGTCAGCGGAATCCCCTCACAAAAACACGGGAATCAAGCAGAGTGGAGTAACGCAGCACTGTAACTTATATGGGTCTGTAAAATTTGCATGACATCTCAAGCATGCAGATATACGAGTAGCAATCAGATCCGAGTGTGTCTCAGGTACTCGTGGTTAAGAGATGCAACCGCAGATTGGACTAGTTCCGCGCCGCACCAGCGTGAGGCGGAGTTAAACTGTGCGTCTCGCTCAATCTGCATATTACGAGAGGTGCGCCGCTCACCCGCGTGTCCCCCGCCGCCCCGCCGCAGCCATGGTGGAAACAAAAGCTATGGGGGGTAATAATGGTAATGGGCCATGATTGTAGGTATAATTGCCACCCTCACAGAGGACGTAAGTAATATTCCACGTCAGCGGGAGGACAGCACAGCACTTGAGAAAGTTTTCAGCCAGATTTATGGTCTCCTTGGAGCCCCGCCACCCGGCCGTGCCAGTGTTGTTTTATGCCCTGCCTCCTCTAGCCTCCTCCCTTCCCCTCCCCTCCTCTCCCCTCCCTTTGCCGCCTCTTGACCTGGGTCTCTCTCTGTCTGTCAGCTTGTTTGTCTCTTGCTCTTCCCGACGTAAATAGTCAGGAAGTTCCTCGTAACCAAGATTTCCACCAGAGAGAGCTCATGAAATTAATCTCTCTCTCTCTCTCTCTCTCTCTCTCTCTCTCTCTCTCTCTCTCTCTCTCTCTCTCTCTCTCTCTCTCTCTCTCTCTCTCTCTCTCTCTCTCTCTAGGAAAAGAGAAGAGGCAGACACTAGAGACAATGAAGCAATACAAAATCACTAAACGTCTGACATTTGACAGAAGTAATGTCTGACCAATGAACAGCATCCATCAGCTTTGAGGCGGGGCAGGGAGCGTAGGACAGGGCAAGGACAGCAGGAAGGGAGAGCCAGCCACCTGCACGTCCCTCCTCCAGCGCCTCCTGCCTGCACCCGCACCCAGAGGAATGCTTCGGGTCACCGAGCTGCCCTGGAGAACTGATGAGACTCAGAAGCTTATCGTTGCCAACTGACATGACTGTTGTAAGAAATGATGATGATGATGATGATGATGATAATGATGATAGTAATGATAATGATAACAACAATTCTATACTTCTTCCTCCTCCTCCTTTCCATCTCACACTACCTGTTCCTGCTCAGCCTCACAAATCTCCCAGCACGAGCAAAGCATCTTGACTTCCTCCACCACTCCTCGTCCCCGTCACCAGCGCGACAAGCCCCTGCCTCCAGCACCCCGTGGCGGCCGCGTGCAGCCTCGCCTCGGGCCTGCCACGGCGTCTGCCCGCGGGAAGGTGTAGTGCTTACAGTCAACGCGCACTAATCGCTGCACTCATTATCAGTGTGACCACCTCGCCCCGCCTGCCCAGCGCCGCGACTACCTGCCCAGTAATGATGAGAATTTCAATTAGCTGGCCATGTATCACGCACACGGTGACCACAGCGGTCGTCCATTCCATTTTTATACTTTATCGAGCGTAAAATATAACACAGGAATTTATGGAGGTACATAAAAATGACCGATTTCCTTATGAATTAACATGAGCGGTCAAGGGACATATTGATTTATCGCAACGACAATATATACAGCTCGGGCTCAGGTAATTTTATGTTGGTTTATGGGAGACTGGAATCGTTGGAGGAGGCCGAGGCACAGAGCGTCACTTGGGAGCAGCGACGAGCAGGGTGCTACTTTTCTCCCTCTCTTTTTTTCCTCTTTGTGTGACGAAGTAGAGTTCCAGCGAGTATACAAACACTGACAAAGAGAAGACGGATGCTGCCCTCCCGCCGGTATTCATCGCTCAGCGGGATGGACGCCGGAATGGTCGCCTTGCCCCGACAGGCAGTGGGAGGGGGACCCCTGGCGGCGAGGCGCTGCTACCCAGACCCTGATCCCCCGCCGGTGCGCCTCGATCCTTGGTCTTTCGGTTCCTTGTCAGCCCCGTGTCTATGTCCCGACGTCCTGCCGCTGTCGTCCTCAGATAAGTTTCCGGCGCGGCAGACATGGATGGGTCTTTATTTGATGGTTAAGGTCCACAGGGGCTTGTAAGCTTGGCCAGGACAGCGGGAGGAATGTTACGGCTGGTGGGAAGACGTCCTCGATTTATGAAGGCAGACTACCCAAGGTCTTGCCAGGGATTTAGGAGAGCACACCACGACCTGGAGGCTCCGGGTCAGCGCTGCACTCACCAAGTCACACACTGATGCACCAGCCAAGATGAATCGCCTCATTCCCACTCCTGTGTACTGACGGCGGCGGTGCGCATTTTAAAATTCAGGATAGGGGATGGAAACTACTCATTTGCTCGTATTACTTGCATCTCCTCACTCACACCGTAACCTCATCCTCGCAACCTCGTCTCCTCCTCCTCCTCCTCCTCCTCCTCCTCCTCCTCCTCTTCCTCCATCTCTCCCTCACCCCCCATCCCACCCTGACCTCAACCCAGCTCATCTTCACGTCCCCAGACCCTGATCCCTGTATCATGTGCACCCACAGGAGCAGCGTGCCCACTCAACGCCCATCCATCACGCCCGGACGTCAGCCTCGTCCGCACCACACTGACCACCGCAAATAACCGCAACATTACCCAGTAGCCGAGTCACCGCAGCGGAGTTCATTACGTGTTTGCCAGCAGTGGTGCATGCAATTCGTAGCGAGACGCCGAGGCACCGAGACACCTTGGGCTCCACACACAGACAACATTACCAGCACAACCTGAGCCCGGGAACACCTCATTACACGCTCAGCACACCAGGTGGCCACACTCACTTTGGGGTGACAGGGCGGCGTGACGCTCACTGACTGCCTGGGAGTAGTTTCCCGGTCACCACTCACTCTCACTCCCGCCTCGGCCTGCACAGATGTTACTGAACTGTCACCATTTATTTGTAACTCGTGCTATCTAAAGACACGAACAAGAGTTGACTATTAGCACGCTGATGATATCTTGGAGCAACGTGCCATTACGCTTCCACCGCTGATTAGTGGACCGCCTCCACAAAGCCGCTCGGGGCACACCTCATTACACAGACTCGTATTTTGATATCTTTGCCCGGCATCAGCAGGTTCCTCATTTAGGTCTAACGCCCACGTATCACCGCCGCTGTTCAGGCCGCGCAACACATGGGATCGTCCTCCAGATATAGCACCGCGCCACCATTTCAGCTGCTCTGTGTTCATAGATTCAAACTACAGCATACGTGCAACGCAAGGTATACAAATTATGCAAAGTATAAGCAGTCACTATCAACTGAATAAATCTTATAACCCGAGAGAAGAATATGTTCCTAGGAGTTTTACACATCTTTTTGTTTAACATGTGAACACAAATCGTGGCGTGAACGACACAGTAAGAGTATTCACTGCTAAAACACCATGACATGAAAAAAACGATGGGTCTTTCTAGGAAAAAAGTAAGGAAAATAAACAAACAAGTAAATACATGATAAAAACAAAAAAGCGCACAGCCCTTGCCGCTCCAGTCCTCAGGCAATTACCGATAAAATACTTGAGACTGCAAGGGCGGCCCGCAGCGAACCGGCCCTCATGCAGGAGCGAGCTGCCGAGGCCGAGCATGGACTTAGTAGCAATTCCTTCACTGCCCCAGCACTGTGACTGATAATTAACGACAGCATGGCAATCACTACTCAATATGGAAAGTTCGTAACGATCATAATGAACAAAAATACAAGTACACTATCAAAAAGACGCACCACACAAGTCACTAGTTAAGAGAAACCATAACAGCTGAACGGTTCACATACCATGGTCACCTTCACGAAGAACCAACCAATAGGGAATCTCTTATAGGCCACACAAGACTATAGACTCGCGTTGAACAGTGGCCAGCGAGAGCCTCCCAGCAGGTGACGGCCTCCACTGACGCGACTCTTGACCAACTCTCACTCTCACTCTCACCCTTCTCTCTGCCTCAGCCTGCCTGCGGAATGCCTATATGTGTGTTTAAGCATTACTCTTTAATTGGTATGGTTTCTCTAAACTTAAATAAAATGTAGTAGAGCAGACTTTACGAATAATTTTAAAAGCCGATATTGATAGCAAACAATATAGTGATATGGTTATAGTGCTCTTCTGATCCTGCTGACTGCATGCCTCCCCTTCTCCCGCGGCCTCGCTGCACAAGACTTTCTTCTATCTCTCAACCCTATTCTGTCTACCTCTCTAATGTAAGAGTTGACCAGTATTCTCAGTCATTCATCTCTTTCTCTGATAAACTCTAGAGCTCCCTGCCTGCTTCTGTATTTTCACTTCCTATGACTTGAACTCCTTCAAGAGGGAGGTTTCAATACACTTATCCTTCAGTTTTTGACTACCGCTTTGCACCGTATTAGGGGTCGGCATTTCAGTGGGCCTTTTTTTTTTTTTTTAATTGGATTTTTGTTGCCCTTGGCCGGTGTCCCTCCTACATAAAAAAAAAAAAAATAGTTTAAACATTCTATTGGCCGTGGTTTTATTTTTCTTTAGTGAAATCATGCAAAGATAATCAAGTGATTAGGGTTATTGTCATCAGCAGTCGAAGAGTTAACCAGTACACACTTCCCTTGCACCTTAAGTTAATCTTTCTTACGTCTCACTCCATGAATCAATAACTGTTAAGATGAATAGCCTCAACATAAATAGGAATGCCAAGATGATCGACTCTAATACGAACACTGATGGTGGAACGGTTCGTCTCAGCAAATTCAACGCAAATCTATGTTTCTATCTTGCTTTATTGCTCTTCTCCCCAGTCCTCCGCGTTTCTTCTTCATCTTTCTCTCCATACTTCTTCCACATGAGATGGTCTTCGCAGTGTCCATCGCGCCGCGTCCACAGCCTTGCCAGGACCATGAACCTCCAGGACGCATATCTGAAAGGCATTACGGCCGCTCGCAGGGTTGTGTAGCTCCTGGAGAGGCCATGGCGAGGCTCTTATCGGCGTAAGTAGGTGAAGTGCTGCTGCTCAACTACAACAGCTGAGGAAGACGCGAGTGTCACACAAACACGCGAGATTCTTTACACGTCCATTAATTGGTTAGCGTGTTGCCTTCCTTTGAAATGACCAATTATGCTTCGCCAGAACTAGTGTGTAAGATACTAAACCTAACCAGTCTCACCTTAACAAAATCATTATTGAATTTGGTCTGACAATCATATAACTACTGAGACATTTTGACAGGTTGGAGGTGGAGGTGGAAAGAGACGGAGGTGTTATCAGGTGAGTTTATCCCCGACTAGTTTCGCTGAGCCTTCTTCAGGGGAAACTAAGCAAAAACTAATCAGGAATAAACTCACCCCATAACACCTGCGTCTTTTTTCACCTCCACCTTCAATCATTAACCCGTCAAAATGCAAGAGAAAAACGGAATATCAAACAATACGAGGCATTTGAACCCTAACTGCTGTTCCATTTAACTACACAAGTCTACAACCATCATAATACTGGATAAAACTCGCCACACTCACCCCTAACCACCGCATACTAACTAAACTAGAGTCAGTGAATACCACCCACTCATTTACCCTCCCCGTAACACACGAAGACCTCCACACAAAAATACAATAAGCACAAACCCGCAGTCTTGAGCAGACAAGTGAACGTAAACTCGATTCAATGCTCCTACTGTCTATCTGTCCGTCTGTCTAACACCATCCCTCCCTTCCCCGTCCGTATCTGTCTGTCTGGCCCGTCCGAGTGCGGTGAACGTGACTCGGCAGCAGGATTAAGTATCACCCCAAGAAAATGAAGGTCCGGCGAGATTGTGGGGTTAATGTCGTATCGGAAACCCTTTGGGCCAGGCCGACTAGAGGCTGCCGCTGAGGTATTGTTGCATTTGCCGCGTCTGGGCCTCATAATTTACCTTGATGCGTTCAGTGACGTGATTCCCGGGGATAGAGGACGAGGGGGAAAGGGGCCAGGAGGTAGGAAGCGGAGCAGGAGGAGGAGGAGGAGAAGGAGAAGGAGAGGGAAGAGGAAGAGAGCGAGGAGATAGGAGATGGGGGAGGAGAGGCAGAAGAAAGAGGAGTATGAGAAGGAAGGGAAAGAAAGCATAAGTGAGAGAGAGAGAGAGAGAGAGAGAGAGAGAGAGAGAGAGAGAGAGAGAGAGAGAGAGAGAGAGAGAGAGAGAGAGAGAGAGAGAGAGAGAGAGAGAGAGAAAAGCGAAGGAAATGAGAGAGAAAGAATTTGTAAGAGGAGAAAGGAATGATGGACTGAAATAAAGAGAAGGAACAAGCAGAGGAGGAGGAGGAGAAAGAAGAAGAAGAAGAAGAAGAGAGGGAGAAGGGAGAAGAGAAGAAAATAAAGAAGTAAGAAAAACAAATACACACAAGAAGATAGATAACAGGGAGGCATGAGAGGAAGAAGAAAGCTGGTGAAGAAAGAGGAGGAGGAGGAAAAAGAGAGAGAGAAAGAGAGAGAAAAGAAATAATGAGAGAGGAAAAGAAAATGGGTCTGGAAGAAAAGGGGATAGTGATGGTGGTGTTACGAAGGAGGAGGAGAGATAGATAACTTACCGGAGATGGAGGACGAATGAGGAACTGATAGAAGGAGAGAGAGAGAGAGAGAGAGAGAGAGAGAGAGAGAGAGAGAGAGAGAGAGAGAGAGAGAGAGAGAGAGAGAGAGAGAGAGAGAGAGAGAGAGAGAGAGAGAGAGAGAGAGAGAGAGAGAGAGAGGAAGGGAAGATTGTGAGGGATGTAGATAAAATAATAAAAAATAAATGAAATCAGAGGAAGGGAAGAAGCAGACGAGGGCGTGAAAATAGGAAATAAAGAGGGGAGAGAAAAGCATTAAAGGAAGACTGAGAGGACAACGTGCAAAGCGGATAAGGGATGAAAAGGCCTTGAAGAAGAGACAGGAGAATGAGAGTGAGTGAAGTGAAGTGAATCAAGGAAAATATGAGAGCAAGATAAGCGAATGAATCACTGAAATAAAAGACACGCAGGGAGAGGAGGAGAGTGAGTGACGGCCAGGGGAGAGAGAGAGAGAGAGAGAGAGAGAGAGAGAGAGAGAGAGAGAGAGAGAGAGAGAGAGAGAGAGAGAGAGAGAGAGAGAGTATAGGTTTGGTTCTCGTGGCGCAGTAAGAACAGAATGGAGAGTGGCTATGGGTATGGGTGTCAAGGGTGAAGGACTGAGGGCGTGGTGTAGGGAAGCCAAAGGAAACAGGATCACGGCGGGCAGGCACGAGGCGACAAATGACACACTCACACCGTCAGGCTACAGACAGATAACTTCCCTCTATAACTTCAACGGGAAATGCATGATAATTTTAACCTTCCGGCAAAAGGAAGCCATATTTCAGGCGCGGGACACATTTTGCTCGCCAACACCACCACGAGAACGCGAGCGAAGCTGACTCGGCCAAGTTGAGAAATATTTCCCGGGGTTACATACATCAGCAATGGAGAGGCGGCGGCCAGGCGGTGGCGTGGTCACTGATCACTCCCAACACCAGCCAATGTGGGATGTCCTCGCCCTCCTTCACGCCCCCCCCCCCACCAAGCCCTCCCCTTCCCTGTCCTCCTACCCACCTTCCTCCATCCTACTCTTACTCTTCCTTTCCTGTCCATTTTCCTCTTCCATTCAGTTCCTACTCTCCTTTTCCTGTACTTCCCACTTTTTACCTCCATCCTACTTCACTACTCTTCCTTTTCTATCCTATCCACTTTGCTCTTCCATCTGACTCCTACTCAGCTTTTTCTTTCCTTTCCATCTTCCACTTGAATCTTACTCTTGTACTCTTTCTTTACTGTTCTCTCCATGTTCCTCCTCCATCCCACTCCCACTCTCCCCTTCCTATACGCTCCACTTTCCACTTCCTTATTCCTATTTTTCCTTTCCTCTTCACTTTAAGATGTCAGGATAATATTTGCTTCAAGGTTTGTCACCAGATAAGCTACACAACAGGGCGCCATCCCCCAGGACTGAGCCAGCGTCACCCCCTCCACAAGAGACTTTGGACTGCGTCGCCTTAGTCAATTATCACTTTGTGGCGATTTGTAACGATGGAAAGACTTGATTTTCTTGTTAGCCTTGTACAATGAAAGGAAGCAACTTGTAACGTAAATGTTGAGTTACACAAACATGTAAATAAGAGCATGTTTTGTATATAACTGCTGGGGATGGTTGTGGCTTCATGTGTGCGTCTGTTGTGCTGCGACAGAACCTTAACAATACTTCATCCTCTTCAGTGACACCAAGCACGGGTCGAGCAGGATCTGAACTCAAGTCGTGGTGACAGGACAGGTGTTCCTTTGGTCAACAGGTACAATTATTTATGTAGCGGATACTTAAGTCTCCTCAACACAAGCCAAAGTTTTAGCCGAGTGACCGGAGCACAAAAGAGGAATAAGGCCCAGTGTGGTGGAAAGCTGTGTTGGGTACGATTATGCATCCATCTCCGAACTGGTTCCTTCCCTCGCAGCGCGACGCCCCGCCACCGACAGCTGTCACTGGCCACATTCCTCGCCTTGTTATGGATGAACACTCATTACTCGCGATATCTGGGATTAGCGTGGAGAGATTTTCTACCCTCAAAGGATCTGACGCAGGAGTTTTACGATTCAGTTGCATTACTTGAGGTGGCAAGGAGACGGACGTCCGGCGCCTGATGTCCGTGGTGGCCGTAGCCGTGCCGTAGATCAGCCGCCCACGACAGGATCCCGAAATATACTTCGTCATGGCGGTCACGTGTTACCGTTACTGCTCTCCGGAAGCAATATCTCCACTTTCAGGTTTACGGCGATGCCATAACTTCTTCGAGCGAACTGTATTTTGCCAACAATGACTTATTCTCGTCGTAATGACCGTAGAGTTCCCGGGGCTGGTAATCCCAGAGTGATGCTGCAGAACTGAGGTTTTCACGTTTGTTCTATCGTGATCCATGTCATGTAATGATATCTTCCCTGTGAGCCATCGGAATGAGACACCGCGGGGTATGTTTCCTTCCTCACCAACCGCTTCCTTCACCCTCAGCTACATCCACACGTGTCTCGCTTCCCCTTCTTTCCAGGCTACTTTTACGGGTTAGCAAGTCAGCTTTACAATATCTACAAACCATTCAAAATAAAGTCTGCAACACGAGTGCGTTCATATTCTCACAAGTATTCACCAAGCTTAACTGACTTGTCTTCTTTAACGTACTCAAAAAAGTGCTGGGCCTGTAGGTATATAAGAAATATCAAGCCTTCTTTCAGACAAGAACATATCGTAAAACAATTATTTTTGCTGGTAAAACAAGTCTAGAGGAATTAAATCACTTGGAGTGTCAGCAAGGATGCGATGAATCGAGAACTGGTGGAATAATGGGGGACGTTAAGTGAGAGGGAAGGGATCTGGGAATCGAACCGGGAAAATTCCTAAAGGGTAAGGTTAATTTTGTTTCTGGCTGTGTCTTTATATCCTTCTTGAAGCAACTCTAAGCAAAATATGGAGGAAAAAACATGGCGGTGCTCAAAATCACCACTACTAATTAGCTTTTTACATCAAACAAGTCGGAATGGATTTCAATGAAGTTTCAAGACACTTATCCTTCAATTTTTGACTACTGCTTTAGACCCTTTTCTGGTACTGGCATCTCATTGGGCTTTTTTCTTTTTATTTGATTTTTGTTGCCCTTGGCCAGTGTCCCTCCTACATAAAAAAAAAGTGGAATACAAACCTTAGTACAGATGATAGCAGAGGAAAAAATTATGTGTAACGAAACTATGGAATGGGAGGAGACATTTATTTAGTAAGCGGCAATGAAAACAGCAGATGACAAAGACGTAACTATCCGGCAGACTGTGAAAAACTCAACCCTCTGACTCAAAGGAATACAAAGGAACACAAAAGAAGAAGAAAAAAAGACAGCATCAGCCCTACTGTAGCTAAAGAGACTGCCTGTGTGCCTGTACAACCACTACATATCCTATGAGTAAGATGTAAAAGTCCAGCAAGGAAAGAACACTAAGAAAGGATAAAAGTAAACTTATTCACTCTGCCGTAAGTAAACTGTCCAATTGTCTCAAAATATATGCATTAAATAATCAAATCAAAATAAGTCGAAAAAATATATAGCAATTAGGTAGAATATATATTACAACAGGATTCATAATAGTGTGATATAAGTGACATAAGTGGAAGGTAAGACTTGGGTGCCTTTGGGGGGAGATAAGACTTGGGTCGCCTTGTGGAAGATGAGACTTGGGCCGCCTTGGGGAAGATAATATTTAGGCAGGTGAACGATACAGAATCACCAACATGGGAAAGGCAAAGAACACGAATGGTCATATTTTTAAAGGCTGAGTTTTCATTAGGATTATTTTCAAAGGCCACAGAGATGAGCAGTCTAATTCCCATGATGTCTTTTCCAATCAGTGGTGAAGAATATTTCGTAAACTTTCGTAAACTATCACTAGAAACACGAAAACACCCTTGAAGATCCTAGTAACTTCCACTGGGGCATGTTATAAGAAGTTGAAACATGACACTGGAGCATTGATTACGGACATAAGAACTGGTGAGGTCATCGATGAAGGAGTGGATGACGGAGCACAACATGTGGACTATCACTGATGCATTTGGCCGGAAAGACCGCCTACATACCAAAACTACGATAAACCAGCTAAGAAGGAGCTTTGAGATGAGGACAGGAAGACAAAGAAGGAAGCCGTAAGATAAAATTGTTCTGATAGAGTGTTGAAGTGGTATATGCCAAAATTACCCACCTACATAAAAAATTCCCAACAAGAATCCACATACAACTAGACTATCCACCCAAGCCCCAAGTCAATCCGCCCCACAACCCACAGTTTCAGAATCGTAGCTATAGAAAACGGATCGGGGCTTTGCGTGAAGGGAAGCCAGCAGGCAGGGCGTCGTGGGAATGGCATCTACCCTTCATCCCTTCACGAGTACCAAGGCAAATGTTTACACAGGTGGCGAAGCTGCGTGCACACGGAAGCTGTATCCGGTACTTGTATGGATTTCAGACCCTCACACTGGCGACCTGAATCACCCACAGTACACCTACACCCACACACGCCTATGGTACGTTGCTGCCACTCCTACGGAACGAGAGGATTCCCAACTACTGGTCTAGGGGTGGACTTTACAACGGGTTACTTTAATATTACGAGCGATCTTCTTCGCCTGTTTTGTTTTCGTTTTTGGTTTTGAAAATGTAAGGGTTGAAGTGTTAGGGAATGCTTGTGAGTGTTTGTATTGTGTGGGGATCTTATCGCTACTACTTGAAGGGAGGGGAGTTTAGTACGGTAGAGAGAAAGATAGATAGATAGATAGATAGATAGATAAAGATAAACAGATGAAGCTTGCAGTGACATACGTGAATGGTCAGTGATGAGAAAATAAACGAAATGACAAACAAAATGAGCCCTCTTCCTCCTCCTCCTTCTACAGCAACAACAACAACAACAGCAACCGACAATCAGCCACAACAACCAACCTGCCACAGCCAAAAGCAACCAAAACACACACACACACACACACACACACACACACACACACACACACGCAACCCTACATATACGTTGTCATGTCTGCCTGTCTGCCAGCCACCTTCTCACTGTGGGATACATGACCGACGACGTGTTTGGGCGTTGCGGTCAGCGGAGGAAGTAAGAGCGTCGTTGAAGTATGTGGTCATGAAGTGGTGATATGAGCACAGTGTGAAGGGGAAGAGTATAGAAGGGAGGAAATGACAGCTGAAGCGTAAGTAATGTAAAGAAGAATGTAAAAAAATATATAAAAGAAACTGCAAGAAGTCAACAGGCCTACACGTGGCAGTCCCTGTATAAAACACATATTAATTAACTTATCACCTTTATCTTCCTATCTAATTTTAAAGCTCCCTATTGACTCAGCACTAACAGCGTAATAACAAAAGCTTGCTGTTACTGCCGAGCCAATATCAAACTTTAAAACAAGTAGCAAGTCGCAGGGATGGGACTGGTGAGGCAAGAAATGAAGGATGTCATGATCATCTTCATTAGTTTTAATGAAATACGTGTAGTAACAAAGTGGTGATCGAAGACTGTAAATAGTTAACAATATCGTGTAAGGAAAAGGTAAGTCTTTGAGATGTGAGTGGAGAGGTAAGTGAGAAGCGTGGAATATCAGGCTTAACCTATTTTAATAAACACAAAGTGGAGACAGAGGAGGACAGAACATGGAGTACTAGTAAACAATAAATAAGTAAAAAAGTATAGGAGAGAACACAGAGAACTAGTCAATAATAAATAGGTAATAAAGTAAGTTGTAAGAGAAAAAGAGGAGGACAGAACACGGAGTACTAGTCAACAATAAATAAGTAATAAAACAAGTTGTAAGGAAAAAAAAACTCACCATTAGAATAAAGTTTTTGCCGTATAACACCTTGCTGTTTTCGTATCAACATTAAAAATATGACTAAGAATGAACAGCAAGTTCTAAGAATATAATACCATAATAACAATCATTCCTTTAATTACAAATAGCAAAAAAAATAAAATTAAATAAAAAGCAAAAGCACACGCGCAAATATAACAGAAACAAAATGCGTTCCCTGATATTTACCCCCCCCCAAAAAAAAGGAGAAAAACAAGATTAATATTAAAAGGTGCATGTCGCCGCAGGGCAACCCCACCCTGCCCTGCCCCGCCCTACCCTGCTCTGCCCTGCCCTGCCCCGCCCCGCCCCAGCCTCACCTGTCCCCGGCCACACACACACAGCCGCCTTGTATAAACACATTCATAAAACCCGAGGCACTAATCCCGGACTCCGGATGTGGGAGCAAACTGTTTGGAAAACTTAACATAAACTTTGCTCAGAGTGACGGGCGAGAGGTCCGTCAGGCAAACCAACAGGGAAGCCACAGAACTGACGGAGGCCCGGGGATGGGGGAGGGAAAGAAAGAGAAGTTCAAGGGGGACACGGAGCAGCTGGCGGTGACGGGCTGATGCTTTAATTGTTCTATCGTGGCGCCGGGCACAAAAACAGCCTTCCACATGCAGGAATTCACCCGTAATAAGCTTGAAAATACACAATGAGTGACGAGACAAGGGAGGCAGGACGGGGCCAGCGAAGTAGGGAGGCAGGGAGGGAGGAGGGCAGAAAGACAGGGAGGGAGACTCGGAGGAAGGTTGGAAGGGTTGTTGTGAGGGTGACAGGGGAGGTGGCACCTAGTGATGGAGACAGAGAAAGGTGAGAGGAAGGAAACAAGGAGGAAAGCAGGGAGAGAAGCAAAGGAGGAGGAAGGGAGGGATTCAAGGAGGGAGGCAGGGATGGGAAGTGAGGCAGGTTAGATGAAGGCAGGAGAGGAGGATAACAGGGAGAGGGAGAAACAGGGAGGCAGGGATGGGAAGTGAGGCAGGTTAGATGAAGGTAGGAGAGGAGGATAGCAGAGAGAGAGAAAGAGGAAGGCAGGGATGGGAAGTGAGGTAGGCTAGAAGATGAAGGTAGGAGAGGAGGATAGGAGGAGTGAAACAGGGAGGCAGGGATGCAGGAAGGATAGCAGGGAGGAGAGCACGGGAATCTTAAAAGAAAGATGAGGAGACAGGGATCAAGTTTTTTTTTTTTTTTTTACAATGTCTTGAAGAAAAATTTAATCAACGTCCAGGTGTTATTCTCATGCAGTACTTGTTTTCCTTCCTCTCGTCTGCTCGTTATTAGACGTGGTGATTGCGAGTTCGTGTCGAAGATGCAACAAAAGGTGAGTATGTTTACACATTCACAGATCCAACAAAAAGTCACGTTTTGTTGACTCCCGGGAAGAGGCGCCGCGGACCGTCAAGGGCTGGTGGGTTTTGCTGCCGATTCCAGACAGTAGGTTTCTCATGTTCATTAATCATTTAACTGGACACACACACACACACACACACACACACACACACACACACACACAGGAGTTTCCTTGACCCCCAATTAACCTGACTAATTACTGTGTGTCTGCCTGTCGCGTCAGCCCCTCGTCAGCCTGGCATCAAAAATGTTCAAATGGATGACTCGCTCAAGACTCGCTCGCCTGCAGTGTGGTGGCGGCCGAGGAAAAAACAGGTAAAGCCGGTAGCCTCCCTCCTTGGCCTCACCTGCCTTCCCTAGCGCACTCACAATACCTGGAAATCATTAGTACTTCATATATATATATATATATATATATATATATATATATATATATATATATATATATATATATATATATATATATATATATATATATATATATATATATATACAAACTTCCACAAATCTTTTCGTTAGTTTCAAGTCTTGAATTCTCGTTTTCTTTCCTCAGGGACCTCCCCTACGCCACCACCACCACCACCGCCACCATGACCACCACCTCCCCGCCACCACCCTATTACTACCACCATCATCCACACACCACCGCCACAACCCTTCTTTACGAGGGAATTAAGATGATTGTCAATAACAAAGACGCCATTATTGTTGAACACTTCAATTGCATGAATATTGTCTGGAATTGCCGGACGGGAGAGCAGGAAGGAACACGATTAATTAATACGACACATGATTCATTCCCGGCACAACTATTTCCTGCACGGACGCGACGAGACAACATCACGGACTTGTTTATTGCAGGGCACCGCGTGACTTACTGTGTGTTGCAGCAGATCACATTAATACAAATCTGACGGACTTGTCAATACATCACGGCCATATGGTTTAAGGCTCAAGGGGCGAGTGAGTGTTGGGGAATATTAAAGCATGATACCATCACCCTGAAGGAAGAGGAGAGGCGTCATGAGGCGACCAGCATCCCTCCCTCTGCTCATTCCAAGCGGTGCCACTAAACGTGCACAAACACTCTCCATGCACACCTCATGCAAAAGTGGACTGGTGTTATAAACTTTATATTATTGTGTGTGTGTGTGTGTGTGTGTGTGTGTGTGTGTGTGTGTGTGTGTGTGTGTGTGTGTGTGTGTGTGTGTGTGTGTGTGTGTGTGTGTGTGTGTGTTGTATATAAACGCATAAAATAATCAGAAATTTCATAATAATTAAACACTCGTGGACTTTTCTGATGCCAAGTGACTCACCAAAAGCAAACACTGCATTTCGTTTTCCAAGGTGAAATCTCGTCACTCAAACGTCCTTCCTTTCTTCCTTCCTTCCCTCCTTCCTTCCTTCCTTTCTTCCTTCCTTCCTTCCTTCCTTCCTTCTTATTGTTCGTTTTTGCATCACTCACAAGTATCAAAATATATATATATATGAAGACGTCCACACTCAGAAAACTAATGAAATAATTCCGGAGCAATGATTGAAGTGGTGCAAAATTGATCTGAGAGAGAGAGAGAGAGAGAGAGAGAGAGAGAGAGAGAGAGAGAGAGAGAGAGAGAGAGAGAAACACAGCACGATCCTCTATTGCTGCTACCAAAAAATATTTACCTTTCCAACTAAAAATACGAATCAAAAAATGAAAAAGCTCAATAACAAAAAGATAATAAAAGAAATGAAAATAACAGCACGCACGCACGCACGCACGCACACACACACACACACACACACACACACACACACACACACACACACACACACACTATTTGCCCTCCTCGTTCTTTACTTAAGGGTGATGCTAAGGGTGCTTCATTTACTTAACCTTGTACTATTATGCAAATGTTCACACCGCAATCCAATAATTAATTTCCCCTCCCTTGTTACAGAGAGAGAGAGAGAGAGAGAGAGAGAGAGAGAGAGAGAGAGAGAGAGAGAGAGAGAGAGAGAGAGAGAGAGAGAGAGAGAGAGAGAGAGAGAGAGAGAGAGAGAGAGAGAGAGAGAGAGAGAGAGAGAGAGAGAGAGAGAGACGAACATACAGAAAGACAGTGACAGTAAAAAAAAGAAATGTAAACATAATAAACGAAAGCACACACACACACACACACACACACACACACACACACACACACACACACACACACACACAGCAGAAGACCAGCAGAAACAGTGAGGGAAAACAGGCAGACACAGAGACAGAAAGACAGACAAAGCTCCCTCCTGCCGTCACTCCTCAACCTGCCCCACCACCACTGCCCCTCGCCATCCCACCCAGCCCCCAGCACGCCCATCCTGGCCTTCCCTCCGCCTCCCCCTCGCCCCTGAAAGTCATTAAGGGCGGGTGGCGTGTGGGTGTCCGCCGCGGAGTGACTGCCCCGTCATAGTGAGTGGCGGCCCGTCCTACGCGTCCCTCCCGCTGAATGTGTAAGAAGGACCCGCTCAGTTAAAAAGTAAAAAGGTAAAAAAAAGAATAGCGTGGAAAAAAATGGACGTAAACAGAGAATTTAAAGTTTCCCGCCCTGGTGGAAGTTTCTGGTGATGTGACGTGAATAAGGAGAAATTTTCAAGCCAAATGTTGGAAGGAATATGATGGATTGTGTGTGTTTATTTTTTTCATTACTTAGCATTTTAGACAAGGTCGCAGCGGCGCGCAGTATGTAGTCTTGTTTTTAGCTTTAAGTTTAGACCGAGAGAGGGAGGGAGAGAGGGAGGGAAGGAGTGGAATAGCGGCGTTCTTTTCTCCTATTTCTTGCTAATTCTTTGTGGGTGGGTGAGTGAATTGGTTAGTTAGTTAGTTAGCAAGAAATTAGTTGATTAGTGAATAAATGAATGAGTGAGTGATTAGTTAATTAATAAGTCAAATAGTTAGTCAGTTACTTATTTAATTGGTTATTCAGTAAAGTAAGTAAACAAGTGAGAGAGAAAGTGAGTGAGTGAGTGAGTGAGTGAGTGAGTGAGTGAGTGAGTGAGTGAGTGACTGACTGACTGAGCAAACGAGTGAGCGAGTGAGTTAAGAGCAGATTTAGTGAGGTTATTATATCAGGAGGAACTGCACCAGGAGTGAGAGATGAGAATGGGAAGCGTGCATGAGAGAACCGTGTGTGTGAAGGGAGCAGTGAGTGAGGTGAGGGAGGGAATGTGAGGGTGAATGTTCTTATGCAGGATTAACTGATTAAGTGACGGACTAAAGCTGTGGTATTAAGACACTAATACTTTGGGTTGGTGTGGGTGGGGAAGGACGCGTGGCTGAGTGAGTGGGTTCTACGGGAGAGCTGATCATAACGCAAAGGTCCTTCAGAACACACTGATCGAGGGAACTACTAATACACAGATCTGGGAGTAAAATAAATGATACTGACTCCAAGCTGTACTTATTGTAGTTGGTATGTGACAGAACGGAAATAATAAATACTCATGACAAACGACACGCGAAAATAAAAAAATAAAAAAAAATGGTTTGAGTAAATTATAAACACGAGAGAATTACACGAAAAAATAAATAATGAAACATATAAGCAAATAGTAAATGATTAAATGAATAAATATATAAATAAATGAATACATAAATCACTAAACATGAAAATATGATTAAAGTAAACGAACACTGCAGTAATTAACTCAATAAGAAAACGAAATCAAATAAAGAAATAAAAAATATAATACAAAGAAAATCAAATACATTAATCGGTAAAAAAAAAAAAAAAAACTAACACAACCTAACCTAACACAACATACTCGAAGTTAACAAAACATAACATAT